>NW_015151835.1:100964-141627 GCF_000732505.1 Cyprinodon variegatus | reverse complement strand
CTGGCATGGACACACCAACAAAAAGATCTTAGGATTAATCAAACTTAAAGTAAAAAAATGAGGATAATCAGTGCAGACATGCTTATGACACAAAGCAGCAGGCGTCAACACATCCGCAGCGACATCTGCTGGACTGGAAGTTGTATTCCACTTGGTTTGATTGATGTGCGCCAACCATTAATGTATTTTATTTGTTCATTTTTTTTTTCTTATAATCGATTCTTGCCTTCAAGAATCGATTCAGTAGATCATAAAAATTAGAATCACGATGCATCGATTTGACGATTATTTTGCACACCCTTACTTGCTATGCCACCCCAGAACCTCAGGGTCAATCTACACCGTTCCAACAGGAAAATTAACAACATCCATATTTTCAAAATAAAGGCTAACTACACTTTCCTACAGCCTTTGCTAACAAATAGACGCATTTATTTAAACATCCATGGCGTCTAAATTAAAGGTGTAGTGGATAAAATTCTTTCAGGTTTGAGATCTGGGGCAGACATCTTTTCCAATATCATTACCAACCTACTTTTATCAATAATCCTTCGACATGAAATTGATATTTACATGTACTAATATCTACATGAAATGATTATTTAATACATTTTTATTAAAATTTCTATTTTTCTATGATTTAACTAAAGACTCCTAGATGACTTGCAGAGGCATTATTTTCTCTCTACCCCATATAACAAAAAATCTAGTTCTGAAAAGAGCATGAATTCTGTATTTATCATCTTTAATGTTAGTATATTGATGTGCAGAATTAAACAAGGGGTTTTTGTTGTCAAGTAATTGGTAATATATGAAAAATTTTAATGTTTTGAATATTCCACTTGAGAGTATTACTGTTGCCACTGTCTGTATTAGAGGGGAAAATGGTAGGGGTGGCCAATGATTGGGTAAGAGCGGCCATGGCCACCCCTGGCCCCCCATCTAGCTCTGCCCCTGTCTGTGGAGAAGTTTGAGATGAGGGACTTCTAACAGCAGAAGGGAGAAATAATCTACAGAAATGCCAATAATAAACCAAATGGGAATTTAATTTTTTAAATAAAAAAATAAAATAAAATAGTCAAGTTTTCTACAGGTTATAAATTCAAGCTGCTCTACAATACAAATAATTTATCTTAAGCATTTTCCTCACGTTTACCACTAAAATCCCTATACTCCTCCAGGTGGAAGTGTACATTAATGTGCTGAATAAATTCTAAAAATTCATTTCACTTCCAACATTAACGCGTTTCTATCATTTCCTTCCTCTAAAAGACAAGTTTGTACAAGTTGTCCCCCGAAAACACTTTTCTATGTTCAATAGAATATTTCCTTTGTAATCAAAGGAAATGTAAAAATCTTGGGGTGAATGAGGGTCCATACCTCCGGATCCAGCAGCAGCGGGGATCCCCGGGCGGTGTTAGCGGCCAGCAGCGCTGTCACGGCCAGGACCCACACCCTCATGTCCCGCCCGGAGGTCGGCGGCTCATGGCGGGAGGAGCACACCGTCAGCACAGCGCGCATTTCTGCTCAGCGCCGACTGGTCTCCTCATGGTTAAATAGGCTGTCAGTCCCTGAGAGCCACACAGCTGATCTGCATCCCTGACAGCCGCTGAGCGCTGCGGGAGGAAGAGCACCGCCCCTCTAGGCGCTCAGGGCAAACAAACACACCTGCAGCTTTGTAAGGTGGGCAGACATTGAAACCCACCTTTATAGGTGAGCTGATATGAATTTTCATATTAAACCCACGTGTTGACTCAGTTTATAAAGTTTTAGATGGGGGGCTAGGGCCACCCCTACCATTTTTCCATCTTATACAGACGGTGGCAGCAGTCATATTAAGTGGAATGTTCTAATTTAGTATTTTAATTCTTCATATGTTACAAAAAAACAAACAAAAAAACATGGTTAATTATGCTCATCAATATACTAACATTAAATACAGAGGTCATGCTCTTTTCACAACTAGATTTTCTCTTATGGGGTGAAGAGAAATTATGTCTATGCAAGTCACTTCTGAGTCTTCATTAAAATTAGAAAGAACTTTAATAAGCCATTTAATGTAGATATAAGTACATGTATATATTAATTTTATGCAGAACGATTATTGATACAAGTAGTGACATTGACTAAGATGTCAAACCTGAAAGAATTTTGTCCACTACACCTTTAATTTAGACAGCATCACTGTTTAAATATAGGAGTCTTTTTGTTAGCAAAGGCTGAAGGAAAGTATAGTCTAATATACAGTGTAGATTGACCCTGAGGTTCTGGCACCGATCCCCTTGGTGTACATTGGTCATTGCCTGGCCACGCTTATTCAAATGTTCTAGCTACACCTGCCTCTAAAGCCTTCTGTTGGGTAGTAGTTAACTTCTTCAGTTTGCTAGTCACTAAAGCAATCTAATACTATGTTTAATGATTTTATAGATGTACGTTTTGTCTAAAAGGAACTCAAGCTTGTGGGTGCATGTAACCAATTTTCCATTAATGTCCTATCAAAATGAAATCCTGCAACGTCACTTTGGCCTTTTAGGTTTTTAGAGAACAAAGTTACACAAAGCACTGGGAAACAACCAGTTTTAATAAGATACAGGAGAAAAATAAATCACAGAAAGAACATAGGTAAAACATTTTATTCCATCCATACAAAAAAAACAAAAACAAAAAAAAAAGTCTAGCCAAACCATCTGAATCTACAGGCAAAAGAATGATGTACAGAAAAAAAAAAAAAAAAAAACGACAACATGCCAAGTGTCAATCAGCTTCCAAACCTCTTCACATTAGCTCAAAGCATCCTCCAATCAAAGATGATCAGTAATACTCAGGATGAATAAGCTTAAAAAAAAAAAAAAAAAAAAAAAAAAAAAAAAAAAAAAAAAAAAAAAAAAAAAAAAAAAAAAAAAAAAACTACAGATGAGTTATTAGCCCCCCTCCCACACCCCGCCCTCCCCTTACACTAGACTACCACCCCAATGGCAAAGACAAGGTCTGGAATGGTTTCATCTTCTAGTATGGCCGATCCCTTCTGTCGTCTCGTCGGTCACCCCTGAGTAGAGAGAGGACATGAGAGGCACCATGAGCTGAATTTTTAAAAGGCTGTTCACTTGTGACATTGAAAAGGCAGCAATTAAATAAAAGGGGGGGACGCCATGTCCACCTTGCATTCTGAATCTCAAGGATAAAGTACATCCTTCCATTGAAGACTTTCAGAAATGCCATGAGGTTCATCATGACCATTTGAGTTTATATACATTGCTTCCCTTGAATAAATAATTTTGATCTAGTCAGTAATTGATGCAGAGACTAAGAAAAATGATGTTACATTTTATATAATTTTCCCACAAAGTAAAAATTTGTCTTCAATTCTCAATCAGGTTCTGCCATCTACTGGTGAGACAACAAAACTACATGTCAACCTTCTTTAAAGCGCTGATCCTTTATCTCACCTTCCTCCCATTTTGTAGCCACCTCCAAAACCTCTATCACCTCCTCCAAAGCCTCCACGGTCTCCACCACGGAAACCACCACGGCCCCTGAAGCCACCACCCCGGTCACCGCCAAAACTTCCTCTGCCACCACCGTCTGCGGATGGTGACCAGAGAATGGTTTAATGAGAGTAAAACACGATGGACTGAGAAATCCGTTTAGGAGTTTGGATTTTGCATTTTGAAAAAAATAAAAATAAAACTCAAACAAACCTCCAAAACCAGCATCTCCTGGTTTGGGTGCACCACACTTGTTACACTCCTGCCGCCTTGCAAAGTTCATGTTGCCACAAGAGCTGTTGATGATAAGTTGTAATATTCATCAAATTCAACAACAAAACGCATCATTTCCAGAACAGAATAAGGAACAGAACGCTAACCTGTTTGGGCAAGGCCAATCCCCTCCTTTCACATCGAAGTTGGGTCCTCCTCCTCCACCACCACGACCTCTGAATCCTAGACCCAAACTCAGCTGCTCAAAAACAAACCACCACTAGGGGGCAGTGCTTCAGTTACACAACTTGGAAGGTACTCACCTCCTCGTCCACCTCTGAACCCTCCTCTTTGCGTGAACTCAGCTCTACGAGTTGCAAAGGAGACTTTGATGGGCTTGCCATTGAATTCCTTTCCTGAAAATCCGAGCAAAAAGATGTTAGAGGCTAAACATGGTAAGAAGAGGCTAAATGTTACAGCTAGTGTTGCACCGATACCGATACCAGTATCGGACAGGGCCATGATGGCAATTATTTTACATTATTATGGTATAGGTATCAGCCAATACTGCACAGCCAGGTATCGGGGCCAAAAAATGGCATCGGCGCAACACTAGTTACAGCCAACCTTCCTTACCATCAAACCAATCAATGGCCGCTTTAGCTGACGGAGGGTCATCAAAGGACACGGTAGCCTCTCCCTTTGGGCGGCCAGTGGCTTTGTCAGAGTAAATGTTAATCATTGGCTGGCCGGTCTTCTTATTCACCTAAAAGAAAGCGTTGAATCATGAAAATTCAACCATTTGACAGGGGAAAATTTTCCATGGAAGCGTTCTGTACCTTGATGATCCCAATCTGCTTGAAATAGTCCCCCACTTCTTGAACTGTTGCATCTTCTCCAAGTCCTTGCACGAAGATTGTGTTGTTATCAGAATTATCCTGCTCACCACCTGTGGAGGCAATGGGAAGCGTGTCAGGAACATGAAGAACCCCACAAAAACTCCCTAGGACTGATGATTTACACACACAAAAAAAAAAATGCTGCACCTGAATCATCCCTTGAGCCGTAATCTCGAGAGCCTACGCAACAGAGAAGCGGATAGAAGAGGAACACTTTAGGGAAAATGGTTGTTCAAACCAAATCTTTGGAGTTTCACACAAACATCAACCCTATCAAAGTTAGAGATAACTAACAAAAAGCCGTGTTTTACAGCTGTACTGATGTGAGTTTTTCTTTTTTTGTACCGTTGCGTCACCAATACCATTACCTTGCAACAAGAACAGTAATGCTCATTTTTCTTTGAGCTTATACCAGAAGTAAAATCCACCAAAAAATGTCTCCCGTTAAGGATTTACCCTTCTTGGTCCTTGGAATACCTTTTCATTTACAATCACCCCCATCTTCATGCAGCATTACCAATTTTTTTACAACTCCAAGTTCTTTACCATATCTGAAGTCATTTACGAGAAATAGCATTAGGTGGAGTTCCTTGCGAATCTGGACATGAGAATGGTGGCATTCTTGAGATTTTTTTTTTCCTTTAACCCACTTTTCTGTTTCTTTTCTAATTCAAGTTCTCTCCTCCCCCACCGACACAGTTCTGATGCTCGTCACTTACCACCGAAATTTTTGTAGCCACCACGGTCACCACCTCTGCAGAGGAAAAAATTGAAGATATGATGGCTTTTCCTTTGTTCCAACCGAGAGCTCAAAGCTCCCCTACATCCACACCAGTTTGCACTCCTGCCAGGGTGTGCGACTACAGTGGAAACGTCTCACACGATGAATGAGTTAGTCTTTGGCATTACAGATCAACACACAGAATACCAGGAAGCTCTGAATGAACATCCTGGCAAACGAATGTAGACAATCACATGTCAATGGGTCACTATTTGAAAGCAATTTGGTCCAATGTTTAAAAAGCCAGATTAGATACCAAAAAAGATGGTAAAAAAATTTGCTGAATTTGTTTTTCCAATGAGAAACCAGATTAGTGCGAAGTGCAGCGACCAATGAGCAATCTTCCAACGATTTCTTTTATAAGATCCTTTAACTGAGGTCCCACTTTTAGTTCATTCACTTTGAATACCTGTAGTATAAAATGTAGATCCATGTTAACACAATAAACAGGCTGACCATTGTCAAATACACATTACTCGAATGAATCTGATTGAATGTGAAGTAGCTGATGATGAGCCTCCAGGCAAACGTAAAGATTTATCTTGTTTTATCAAGAATGTTTACCTGGTTTCCTTAATGCCGCATCAGAACAAACCTGGCTGGAGATTAAGTATTTTTGTAAAATCACCAGGCATTAAAGGTTTAGAATATTAAATGTATGAACAATATAAATAATTGAATTACCAGCTGGAAACCTTTTTCTGATTGAGGAAGTACTCAAAGAAATATTTTTAAAAACCCGCATGGACAGGAAAGTTGAGCAAAAATTTTTCTTAGATCTGAAACTTAAGCATTTCATAAACTAAAAACTGAAATAAATTAGTTGCGATTTAAATAACTACAGTTTTATTTTTCATTAAAGAAAAAAAAAACAAAAAAAAACTGCTTCAGTAAATGTAAGGCACTGCAAACATCTTGATCATGAACATATTGTACTACTGATTAAGAGTAAACCAAACAAGTAAAAATGAATAAGACTAAAATGTTGAGATTCTCTATGAATGACCTTTAATCCAACAGGTTTGTCTTTTCAGCCTATTAAAGAGTTTTCGTTCCAACTTGGCAAATATAGTTATGCAATACCAAACTGACCTCTTTCCAAAGAATATAAACTTTTAGGGCTTGGTTCATCATTTGGACGTGACAACATTCCAGACTTTGAGATGCCATGAGGCTTTGGTGGACTGTTCTAATAATTCATGTACCCTGTTCCAACATGGGGGTGATTTCATTTTAAAAATGCGTATCAATTTGCGGCTCTCACTTCTGCTAATGAAAGTCTACGTTGTTGAGATGCAGACGCAAAGTAGAGTTATCAGCCAAGGGATGCGAAGGATAACCGGAAGTGCTGAGCAAACAATGAAGCATCAACAGAAGCTTGGAGCCAACTTAAACTTAAGGAAAGCAGCACTCTACATGTAATGGCAACCTGAACTAGCATTCAACAGCAGGCCCTCGATGCTGCAACCCCTTAGCAGGCTTTGGCTATGTAAATTTGTCACGTAAAATGTATATTCCTAGTCTGAGTTTACATTTAAATAAGAGTAACGTTGCACTCAAATATGCTGGAAGACCTATTTCTCATATTAGGCTTTTAGATAAAAAATAAATAAATTCTAAACATCTTCAGAAATAATGCATACATTATAGAAGCTAAAATTAAATCACAATCAATAAAGGCAACTATTCTCATAAGTAGGATGGCATGAGTTGTTTTTAACAAGCTGATGTTAGCATTTTAGTTATTCATGTTCAAGTGTACAATAAAGATATACATTTGTTTTTTGAACATTTTAAGTCATTCATATACTTGCTTTTTTTCATGCATTTCTATTACATATAAAATAAGCTTAAGCAGTTAAATGAAAACTTAAAGAATGTAGTTAACCAATAACACCATTGACTGCTAAGATAATAAGCTGGAGCCACTAATTTAACACAAGCATTTTACCTGAAGTACAGAGATTAGGAAATGGTACAGCCCGTGAATCTCAAAAGGACTCAGGGAAAATGTAAATAAATATTACCGACACTTGGGAGATCTGGAGCACAAAACTGATGATGGTTGAAATCCAGCTACATGCATTGTTTTGTAGTTGAAAGGTAATGTGTTAAGCAACAACTTACTAGTCGAATACAA
Organism: Cyprinodon variegatus; assembly: GCF_000732505.1. Classification (NCBI taxonomy): domain Eukaryota; kingdom Metazoa; phylum Chordata; class Actinopteri; order Cyprinodontiformes; family Cyprinodontidae; genus Cyprinodon; species Cyprinodon variegatus. Next base: position 134,109 of record NW_015151835.1, on the reverse strand, counting down.
AAGGCATAGAGATACCTGGGAGGGGAGGCAGTGGCACTGTGCAACTTACCCCATACCAGGAGGTCCACCTCTGCTGCCACGATCGTAACCACCACGGTCATATCCCCCACGGTCATAGCCGCCACGATCATAGCCGCCCCGGCCTCTGCCTCTGAAGCCGCCACCCTCCGACCGGTCTCCACCATCGCGGCCAAAGCGTCCACCCTGACCACCTCCTTCACCTGATGGAGCAAAAATATCAAGAAATGTAAGCAAATGGGGCCTAACGCTTCAAGATTCAGGGCAACTATGAGTACACATCCATGGTAATGATTCCAAATCTATCGATACCTTCACTCCATCTCCCATATCCACCACCTCCACCTCCCTGGCTCTGTCCACCATCATATCCGCCAGTGGCCTGGCCACCATATGAGCTCTGCTGGCCATAGCTGCTGCCACCGCCACTTGCTGCTGCTGCTGCTTGCCCTTGGCCTCCACCATAGCCAGCAGCCTGTCCACCATAGGAGCTCTGCTGGCCATAGCCGCCTGCTCCACCTCCTTGACTCTGCCCTCCATAAGACCCAGCTCCTTGCTGGCCATAAGACGACGATGACTTGTCTCCATACCTTTGTTAAAGAGAAAAGAATACCGTAACAAAACACCGTAGAATTTAATTTTGAATGTATAAAATGCTCCAAAAAATCGTCAGTTTTTCCGTCTAACTTACCCAGTTGAATCCTGTCCATAGCTACCATAGCTTTGCTGCGGAGGCTGACCATAACCTTCTGTGAAAACAGATTGAATGAGAAAATGTCAACTTTTAATTGAACAATGTATCCAATATGCAGTCTAAGAAATATTCTCAACCCTTCCTTTAAAACAATGAACTGCATTACCTGAACCTTGTGGCGCTCCTTGTTGTTGACCGTATGCACCATAGGTCTGTCCACCATAGGTGCCACTAGCTCCAGTATTTCCTTGTCCGTAGGCCTGAAATTAATAATGAATATAATATAAAATCTAAATTTAGTATCTAATGAATTAATATTTCTTGGAAACCATCTTACCTGTCCACCCTGCTGACCTCCATATGACCCGTAGCTGCAAACAAAAATAATCAAGTTTAGCTCAGGAATGTTGAAAGTTTTAAATATATATAGACACATATCAAAACAGAAATTATACATAAAATACATGGGTCAACTCATTGACAGGAACCAAAAACCAACAGTTTTTGTGGTCAATGCTATCGCCTATAACTGCATTTTATAGGTTTACCTTTGGGACAATGAATGTGACAAGTAAACACTTACTTTGGTGCGCCACCGTAGCCCGAATCTAAAAAGGAAGAGTGGGGGGGGAAAGTGGTGAAATTGAATGAAAAAGATATTATTTGAACCTCGCAATTTAACCAAGAGTGCGAATATGGGTCAAAGAAGTAGGCCGGGCCCAGGCAACAACGCAAGAAAATGGCGCCCTAATCAAGCCAGGGCTCTGACTACTTCCTGGAAATCAAACGATCTCATTCACATTCAGACACTTACTGAAACTTATGAAATACTATATCAATACAAGCTCTGCCAATATTAACTTCGAAAAAAGGTATAATCTTATAAAATTTTGTTGCCAGTTTAAATGGAATTACTGCTTTCGATATAAACAAAGACGCATTCCAGCTCGCTAGCAACAACAGACTTGTCCGAACTTGAACACTCGCATTAAAGCTCATTCAGTTGAAAGCTGGTTCATATAGGTCACACATTACTTAGTTTAAACCAAATACCTAACACGCTTGGGCCGAATAACCACAGAATGTTACATTCGTTTTCTACATATGTTGTTTTCCAAGTAATAGACGGCACCGCCGTCTGGCCTCGCGGTTCTAATAACCGCATTGTGAATCAACATACTTTCTTAAACGAAAAACAAACACACAATAAATCAAGAATATCAGAACTTACCGGTGGCCATTGTGTAACGTTAAATGGTTAGCTAGTTTAAAAATGGCTTATCTGTTTGCTGTTTTTCAGATTGTTAAAAGCAGCAGTTGAGACAACACAGCCCACAGCGCGAGCCGAACACGCTACCGCACTTCCCTTTAGCTGCTCTGTCTTCTTCTTTGGCTGCGGCTCAATGGAGAAACCACTAGTGCCACCTACCGTTTAGCAGAATTTACGATGATTCTGCATTTAATATATTTATCTATTCGTTATTCAATCTATATTTGATGTATAATTTCATCTTTTTTACTTGCCTTTCCATTTTTCTCTGTTATGTTTTTGGAAGCAGCTTGCATTGGTGTGAAGATCCACATTGTTTTTATTACCACATTTTTTTGTATCTACCGTTAAAAGCAATGAAAAGAAATGCATTGATAAGATATTCTGTATATTTAAGTAAAATAAAGTGGGAAAAAAAAGTTAAAATAAAAACAACGAGCATCTAATGCCCCACATTCCCCCAAGAAAAATGATCAAAATGCTATTATAGAATAGAGAAGTTTAGAATAGAAAATCCATTTATTTTGCCACAATGGGAAATTCTGGTGTTTACAGCAGCAAAAAGATTATATAAAAAATATGAAAAATGTATAAAAATAAAGTATTGGTGAGGAGTTAAATGGTAAACAATTAAAATACTGTACGGTAAAGTTCTTTAACAATATAAAACTGTATGAAATATAAAACTATAAAAGAACTTTAATGTACAAGTACAAATATATTATACTTGTGGATAGATTTAAAATATAAAAAAATCAAAGCATTTTTTTACATTTTGTAATGTTAAAACCTCAATATTTTTAAATAGAGTTTATGTAACACACAAATGCAAATGCAGAACTGTGATGTAAAGAAATATATATTATAGAAACCGTCTAAAAGGTTTGACAAGAATTTGCATTCAGCTCCAAGTTAATGTCATACTTTGCAGAACCACCTTTTCACTTCATGACAACTGCAATTTGACCAGCTTTGCAGCTAGATATTTAAATCATATGCCCAATCCTCTCTTAAAAACAATAGTTCAAACTCGAAGGTCAAACTGGATCAAAGGCATATCTTATAGAGTCACCATCTTTTACTCTAAATGCAAGTTCCTATTTGGATTTAGGCCTGCTTTGGTCTTTGTACAAACAGAAGGCCAAGTAAATTGGGTAACATTACATTTTATAAAATACTAAAAAACAACATTTAATAATGTTATGTTCAATAAAAGTGGGGCATGTAGATTTTGTTCTAATTTCTAATGATGAGGCAGTAAAAATGATGATGTAATGATCAGATATATGAATAACATTAGCAGACATAAGTATATAAGTTCTAAGGGCTTGGAGATAGTCTCACTAATCTTAGACTTAAGAAAAATTTCTGTGATATATATTACATTGTATATATGCAGAAGAAGAGATGATTTTTCCTCAGCACTGATTCTGTGTGGTGCTTTTCATTTTTAAGCAATATTGAGGTTTGTACACAAGTACACCTTGGGGTATAGGAGGACTTCATTACTTGATTAGAGAGTATGTTATATAGTAATAAAACTAGTTCCTTGGGCATTTTGTATTATATGTGGCAGACAAATAAACACTTATGTTGCACACAACAAGTTTCAATGTCAAAGACTGAGTCATAAATATATGCCTTCACCTATATATACCTTTACATTGAAATTCTGTTTGCATCCTGGCCCTGGACCTTTGATGCATGTCCACACTCCTCTCTCTTCATCTGACTTCCTGTAAGTCCAGTGGTGCAAAAAAAAAAAGTGTAAAAAAAAAAAAAGCAAAAACATTGCAAACAGAGGGAAAAAAACAACTTAAATCTTAAACCTTATATTCTGAACCTTCAACTAACCAGTTGTGCATCAGATTTTGTTGGTATTGCATTAAATGTATAGAGGTTATGCTTTGACTGTGCAAAGTTCTTACCTATTTCAGAGCAGTTGTTCAAGAAACAATCCTGTTTGTGTCACTCAGCTGGCTCCTGTATTTATATTGTTTTTTTTTTGTTTTTATTGTTTTTTGTTGCAACAATTAAATCACACATTGATAATAGTTTAAAATGCTCTGAGATCAAAACAGAAAGGCAGAACAATTTATTTTCTATTGAGAGAGAGAGAGAGCATTGCAATTCACCAACCAATTTAAAACCGTGAAGCTTTCTTTATTCTTTATGAATGTCAACGATTATTATTATCTGTAATTTGTGCCGTAAGTTTTCAGATTTAAATTTCTGAAGAAATTTATCAATTCTTTTAAAATCCCAAGTACAACTACAAAACATTCAGCTTATCTAGATTTTTTTTCTCCATAATTAATGAAACAAGGTCAAGTTAGTAAAGCGTTATTTTGAGTTTTTTTTTTTTAACCATTGGATCAAATCGGTGAGCTCAAAAGTAAAATCTAGACTGAAATATACTAATTCTTGCTAAAAATATTTTAAAAAATTTCTGCAAATGGATCAGGGAAGTTTCAAACGTTTCAAAAGTTCATTTATAGTAGTCCTTATGAACAAAGCTAACGATGCTGAAAATCAGACCACCCCTGCATCTACAGCTGAGCGATAAATCAATGTTAAATACTAATCCAATTTATTTAATTTTCAAAACAATCTGAATTTGGAATGAAATTGACTTGTGTTAGTTTTAGAGTCTGCAAACGGGTTTTTCAAAAATATTTCCCACCTCATATTTAGTTCTATTTTAAAGTTGAATTCCAGAAGAGATGGCTGAAGTTTCATGAAAGATGAGAGGAGAAAATCTGATTTGGTATGAAATAAAGCTGAGAAATTTAATTTTAATCCATGTCACCAAGACCTCTCTTAGATGTACACATTACCATCTCCTTTTACTTTCATTTGCAGGTTAACTTACAAACATCGAGCATTTTTTTTTTACCAAGAAAGACGTCATCCCAACAAATTAGTCAGATTTTATTCATTATAAATTCATGTCTCCATACAAACAATTTCATTACAAAAGTAAAGCAAAAAAGTGACAGCGCCAGATAAAGTGTCTCTTAAGATTTTAATTTTCTATGGAAAAGTAAGCCTGAAAGAAAATAAAAATTATACAACTTCATGGTTTTAAATGCAAACATCTTATAATAAGGCAGTTTTTTTAGAAGGCACAGAGTGGACTTTAGATGGTCTCAGTTACCTCCATCTTTAAATGTTCTCTGTAAACGAGCAAAGACTGACGGAAAAATAAACACAAAACAGACACTTTTGTTAGATGGTTGCTACACGCTGGTACAAGACAACACAGAGTCCGTTCAATCCGAATCTCCCTGCAGTGTCTGATCAGGTTAAGATTTCAGTTCCACAGTCATACTTGTTTTTTTTTTTAAGTAGCCTTTCATACAGATTTAGGTGTCAAGCAGGAGACAGATGGACATAATCATGTTTTTCTGTAGATCACTTTTAAGCTCTTTATACAATTCCCTTCTCAAAATACATAGAAACATTTACCTAGCGACGAAGCAGTTTTCCTTAAAGTATTTTACACGTTTAAAGTATTTAAAAAGAACGACCAGATCAGCTTTGCAGCAACTTGGCAACCGTTAATGTGAAAGCTGAACTGATCTTACTGCACCAGGAATACACAACCCTCATCTTCAGCCGAAGGTAGAAAAACTACAGACTTCCCAAACGTTGCTTCTCCAAACTTTGAAAGTCACAGCCAACATTTTGTTATATATAATGGACACTCCTGACGGTCTCTAGAAACCAAAGAGGTAAATCTCAGTCAGGCGCCTGACACCAGGGGTCAGACTGAGGACCTCAGCCTGCTGGAGGCGCACAGACATGTAATGCAGGATGAGTAGGTGAGAAATGCTGATGTTAACTCCTAAAGGTGCTGAGGCGTGGTTCGCCTCATCATCCAACGCTAACCTGTAGCCCTCATGGGGAATATGAGCAAGACTTTTGTTTTCTCATATTCAGTCCTGAAGAATATATAAAATGGGAAAAAAAAAACAAAATAAAAAAACAACAGGGACTATAAAACTTTCACTGCAGAAGTGAAAAGTCAGGCTTTGTGCCTGAGGATCTTTAGCTCCACACATCCTGTGAGTAGCGTCCCTTGGTCATCAGTTTCTTGACGTAATCTGTAGCCTGGGTGCGAGTCATGCCTCCAAGTTCCTCTGCAATCTCGTAGAAAGCCGTCTGCACGTCTTTCGCCATGTTCCTCGCATCACTGGGGGCGAAGCAAACCGGATAGTTTATTTATCAGCTTGTTAAGACAATTCAAATAAATTATAAAGAATCTCATGCACTGCAACATAGCAGAGCATGAGATTTAAGCAACTTTAAGAAGAAGCTACACAGGGTGCAGAGTTTATACAGTTTAGCCGATTAGTCTATTTAATTTCAATATTGATATAAACAATATAAAAGCATCTGAAAAGGGGCCAAAAATATTCTTCAATCTTTTGAAAAAAAAAAAAAAGATATTGACTGCCATTCTTTTGTAGCTACAAGCTTCAGATAAAATACATATTTAACCAGGTGAGTATCTCCCCTCCTCATATAATTCCGTCCATGTTTTCTTGCTCCTTCAGTTTAGCTTATATTAGTTATAGTGACAGACTTTAAAAGAAAAAGAAATAAAATCCCATAAAGGACAAACTGCTGCAGCAACATAAATTATCTGACTGCTGTACCGCCATCTGCTGGCAGAATAAGGTACAACGGCAAAAAAGCAAAAACAGCAATCGGAAACTAGACCTCATCTTTATGCCAGCAAATTAAAATGTTTTTTTATTCTATTTTTCATTAGTTTTTGTTAATATTAATAATCCTGGAAATCACTATAATAAATTAATAAAACTCCTTATTACTAGCTTTAACAATACAGACTATTGACAGTTCTCTAGTCTTGACTTATGGTTTTCTGTTTAGGTTTTTGTTGTTGTTTTAAAATAAAAGTTTGCTTTATTTCGCACTTCTCATCAACAAAAAACAACCTTATTTATTTATTTTTCTACTTGGGCACACCACTAGAAACTTTCAGTGTAATCACTGACAAAACTAAATAATATGAGGCTTAATATCTATGAAAACATCCCAAAAATATGGCGATTACCCGCAGACGTAGATATGAGCATTGTCTGTGTGGATCAGCTTCCAGACGTGTTCCTTATTCTTCTTCAGGTGATTCTGCACGTACACCTGGATTGGAGAAAATGGGAAAATAAAAATGCACAGATGTGAGCAAATAAACTTTGTGATTCATGAAATATAGAGTATAAAAAGCTCAAACACAAGTTTGCTACCACATCAAACCAAAACTAGTGCTAGAACAGGAAGGGTAGAACGGTGCTATTCTATTGCATGTTTACTATTGATGCTTATAGTAAATTATTTACATGACTTTAGCTGGCAAAGAAAACAACATAAGTACTTTTTACTTTATGTTGGAGCAGGAAGCTCTCAGTAATTTCCAGCTCCAGCAGCCATACAGACAATCTCACCTTTTGCGCCTGGTCTCTGGAGAAAGCAACATTAAGCTGCGTTAGGACTTCGTTCTTCTCTGCCTCTTCCAGCTCCTCCTGATAAATATAATCCTCGTTCTTGTGTCTGCAGCCGAAATACATCACAGTTTCTCCCACGTCCTTCCCTGTGAAGTTAGATCTGCATTAGATTTAAATGCTTAAATACAAGTAAAGTACAAAAGCTATCTCCCATATGGTTTACATTTGAACACTGCTGCACTTTGGGAAATGGAAATGTCATGAAAGCTGTAGAAAATGAAATCGTTTTGTATACACTCTTTGTATACAAAACGACAATACAAGTTGTCCAAGTCTAAGTCTTTACTTGCACGGTGTGTAAAAACCCATATAGGTGCTTTGGATTTGGTTTGAGATGTGTATATCTTTAAAATGAAATTATTTTTGAATTTCTAAATTATTTATGTTCTTTTTTTCCAGGTATGTCAGTCAGAGGGCGTGGCCATAGCTGCTATGGCTGTAATAATTGGTTTGAAAGCTCCAGCTGGTGGATGGCTAAGCCTATCAAATGTTAGGGTCAGACTTTTTTTTTTTTAAGATCTTAATGATCTTCCCTTTTAATTAATAATTGAAACAATTACAGAATCATTTATTTAATGAACCTATTTATATATTTCAAGTTTTTACTTCCTCTCCTCCGTCCTTCACCTGATAACATTAAAAAAACTAGACCAACATTACAACACAAAGTGTGAAGAACCACCTTGCTCTTTGAGCCAGCCTCTCTCCTGGATGAAGCCCATGAAGGGAGCGATCCCGGTGCCCGGGCCGATCATGATCACCGGGTTGGAGGCCTTGAACGGCAGGCGGAACTGAGACTTGCGGATGTACATGGGGACGGTGGATTTGTGGCCGTTGACCAGTTTGTTTTTCAGCCAGGTGGTTGCTACTCCCTTGTTGACGCGGCCCGTCTTGGTCTCGTACTCCACCACCACGGCACAGATGTGGATGCTGTTGGGGTGGACCTGTATGGCAGACATGTTTAATCAGGAGGTGCTTCCATCAACTATGTTTTTTGTTTTTAATCTGTGCATTTTAAGGGGGTTATTACTTTAGAAGAAGAGGCGATGGAGTAGTAACGAGCCTGGAGACGAGGTAGCAGCTCACAGAGGTGATCAATGGGGGGCTTCAATGAAGGCATGTCTTCCAGGATGGCCAGGATGTTCCTACAGGAGTCCAACACCCAGCTCTGGTAGAGAGCCTGCAGACAAGGAAGTGGGAATTAAGACAAACCCTCTCTACCAGCAAAGAAGTCCTTCGTGTCAAAATCCTGGGTGTTTTAGGGTTGAAAAGTGACCCGATGCTACGTCTGAACTCACCTTGCCCTCTGGAGAGGAGGAAGCCATCTTTCTCATGTTCTCCTGATCTTTGGGGTCGGAGGCATACTGCGCCAGCTCGTACAGGACGTTGGTACGAGGAGGGTTTGTGATGTCCAAGTAGTGAGTGAGCGCTGTGCGGTAGGTGGTAGGACAGGGGAAAGGATGCTTCTTGTTGGACTCCTCTGCAGAGACATTATAAAATGTATAAATATTTCAGCTAGTTTTATTGTGACAAAAATGTGCTTTGATGCTTCAAAGATCTAATAGGGTTAATGGATTTTAATGTACATAAAGATGTTTTTACTCCTCTGTGGGAGGTTTTCTCCCCCAGGAGGAATGCTCAGTTTTATCTATGTCTCTCTAACAGACACTTCGTTGTGGCCGAAATTTTATAGCAGCAGAGAAACAAGGGTTACCTCTGGATGCAGCACTGCTGTTGCAACACTTAGATGCCCCAAACAGGCCTGACTGAGTGAGTCTAGATTAACGGTGAAGGATTTCGTGATAGTGTTAAAGGGAGGAGCTTCTATGGTCAAGGTTGTCTGTGTTGGCAATGAAATACCATCAAGGTTATTGAGGGAGATAACCACGTCAAGGTCCACGCCAAGGATCTGTCCCAGCTTGTTCACCAGCTCTGAGTCATTCGTGGGGAAAACGGCGACATGGTCTCCTGACTCATATCTGAAATGGCAGAAGGTGCATTTAAACTTTGACCACCATGCAGAAGCCTGAGCTTGTTGTTGCAAATGTTTCCAAGCAGCTGTACCTAATCTTGGAGCCTGTAATGTCCAACTCTAGGTGCATGAGGTGTCTGTCGCCGGCTTTGTTCAGTTTACGGTTCACAGTGACTGGAGCCAGGAAAGGGTTCTTGGAATCAAACGGCCTGTCAACAGAAAAATTAATTATTTAAAGCAAGGAAAGCGTTCTTCTGAAGGGGTTTTCTGCATCCACTAGGGGGCATCAGGTTTCATTCACGTCACATGTATGTCAATGAATTTTACAACAGATTACTGCATGAAACAACTAAACACTGCAGGAAAATGTCTCTGCACTCACGGCTTTTGGACTTCGAAACTCTTCAGACGGCCAATCTCTCCGGTGTACACTTTGTTCATGTTGACGTCAGTGTGCACCTTCAGCTCGTACTGCCGAATGCTACACATAAAGGAAACATAAAAGAAATACAGTCTCATCATACAGATGGAAATAAAGAAACTTAATTCAAAGTTCATTACAGTATATTCAGCCCAATGGCACATTGTTTAGAAAAAATACAAGGAGGGAAAAAAAGACTCAAGAGTATTAGAAGGTGCACCTGGAGTCATCTCCTGATGCCTCCACACCAAAGTGCTCACAGACAGCCGGCCAGAACTGTTCTCTCCAAGAGATGAAGTCTTCCTCGAGGCTGAAACAGAGAAGCATGGCAGGAAGTTAAAAAAGAGATTGGGTCTGCAGGTATTGCAGTGGTTAGCGCGCATGACCCATCTATAGAGGCTTTAGTCCTTGACGCGGCCGACCCAGGCTCGAATCTGACCTGTGGTCCTTTGCCGCATGTCTCTCCCCTACTCTGTCAGACTACTGTCGAAAAAAACGAGCAACTAATGTTACAAAACCCCCCCCAAAAAATAACAGACTGCTTTTTGCAGCAAAAAAAAAAATTAAAAATTAAAAAAATAAAAAAAAAAACCTCCAGGGTTCCTGCACACCATTAAAACAAATCCCAAACCTTTCTCGGTACTGTCAAATATGAAACTGACAAACAAACAAGGAAGGAAAGAAGGTAGGACAAGATCAAGGAAAGAAAAACATGGAGAGAAAACAAAGGGATTAGGACACCAGGAAGGAAAGAAAATAGGACATTTAGACTTGGACATACATATCCAGACCTGGGGAGTGCTGAAGTCAGATGCATTACCGGTCCTAAAAATTCAATTTAACAAATCCTTTACTTTAAACTTTAATTTTAATAAAGCTTTAACTGAAGGAAAATGACAAAAGAAAAAAAATGTGCAGCAGGTTTTTTGATAGATGCTACAATCTCCTTATCAGTCCTCCAGTTCTGTACTAGATCTGCTGATCAGAACATGGAGGCTCAGGGAGATCCTCATTCTTTCCTCCTCCTCACTGTTTTTGATGACAGTGGAAATCACATTGTGTCTCTGAATGTTAACCCATATTTAAGGTGGCATGACTGGTTGTTATGACTAGGTGATAAACCTGTTTTCCTCCGATAAAGTCTGTTTTCTGATATTTCCTTTCCTATATTCTGCCACCAAAACATGACACAAAACAAATCATGCAGCACAGCAGTAATCAGTATACTCCTGGTTATTTCACCCAAATATTCAAAAGGAGAGCATCATTAATTATTATTTACTCAAGTACTGGTGCTTGGTTGTTGGATGGTTCAGATATTGTTTGGAGGTCATGTGTTTGATAATTAGCTGCATCATTTCATGAGGCTTGTCAATTAGCTTGGAAAATGATAAAAATTCAAAGTATTTCAAATATCCTAAATTAAAAAGGCTTTTTAAGAAGCAGATCGGGATAAAAAAACTAGCTTATGAAGTCAGTTATTTATGCTAATTAAACCGAGGGTTGATCAGTAGATTTGGGACTCATTCATGAGTAATTCTTTTATCAATTATTAGTAGATTACTCACTTGCCATCATCATCACCTAAACCAAGATCAAAGATGCGCTTGGCTCCCAGTTCTTCCAGCCTCTTGTCCACATATTTTCCCATTGCGTTGTAGTGTTCGTATGTCTTGTTGCCCAAAGCAAAGACCTGCAGATATGAGATATCAGAGAGTCGGCAAAAAACTGGAATCAAATCAAACTTAATTCACGAACTGACGCTGTTTTTAAATGGGACTTAGGGCTCTGTCACACCTTGCCGATTTAGACAGCGTATGGCCGATGTCCCAGAATCTCCTAAAACGCTGGCATACGCTGAACTTTCTATGTATCTTTTCAAATTTTAGGCGTATACGTAGGGGATTTGAACAATTTGCTCATTACTTTGACCCGAGTAAAAATCAGTAAAATAGAAAATACTCAGTTACCTTTTTTTTATTATGATTTTTTCTCTACGAGTCTAAGAAATAACATATTCTGTTAGATTTAGTTTTTAGATTTAGTTTTTAAAATCAACATCAAATTTAACAGAGTAAACCTTTTATTTTTACCCCACAAAAAGAATGATTTATGGCTGTTAATACATTTCATAAAGCATGTGTGATGGGAGAAATAAGTTTTTGTCTTTTAAAGGATGCAGAGCCAAAGCCACAACTTTTGACCAAACTGGTTCCAGTTCCTACCAGCTTTTAGTGCTTTACAGAGCATCAGCTCTTAGTGTTTTCACCAAGACAAACTCTGGCCCTCGCACCAAAAACTGATGCTAGGCCTAGAGAAAGAAATGCTTTCATTAGCAAACAGCAGCCGATCAAAACCACGAAACTGAACCATGTTTAAAAGTCTGGATTTTAGAATCATTCTGAAAAAAAGTAAACTCTAACACCATCACTCTTTAACACTGGTGATAAGGGGAGGAAAAAAAAAAAAAAAAAAAATCAACCAGATCAGCCTCTGAGATTCACAATCTGATGATTTTCAACTGAATCAAAAAATGAATTTCTGACTATTTTCAACACAATTTGTCTTTATAAACATTCATGCGTCTAACAAATCTTCATGCATTAACAGTTTCTGCTAACTGTTTTAATCAGAATTAATAAGTTTAGGTGGTGATATAGCAAAGAAACAGGGATAAATACCTAGAGGTTTACATTGATCTAATAATGTGGGTCTGTGGTCGGGAAGTAAACCAGAATGAGAACCAGTTCAGTTTAAAAGCTCTCTTATTAAAAAACACCACAAATGATGCAGAAGAATAAAATAAAAAAATAAAAAAGAAATCAGTTTACTTTAAACAACAACATTTTGCTGCATCATTACAGCTCTGAGCCAAACGTGTTTAGCATCAAAATATTAATAAAATACATAAGGGTTGGCGGCTGTAACCAGATAAAAAGTTTTGGATCCTACATAAACACAAGTTTTAGAATACTATGAACATTTTAATGTATATAGAAACTATAGAAAATGCTGAAGAATGTGGAAACCAGTGTTTATGCTTTTAAAAATCTAAGTCAAACATAATGAAAGAGAGGCTGAATCGTAACAGAGCTATATCACAACAATCAGTGGTGAAAATAGAGGCTACCCGGTACAAGAAAACAGCCATTGATATATTTATTAGGTGATATATAACTCGTCAATCAACATGTAAATATATAAGATTTAACAAATTAGTCTAATTTCCATCCTCAGTACAGGGAGGGGTATACATAAAAGTATACAAAAAAATTGAAATAACCAGATTTTAATATTTGCCTGTGTAATAATAGTGTGTTGGATACGTAACTGAGGTATTTAAATGAGTAATTTTAGATGAAAATGTGGCCAAAAAAAAAAAAAACTGGGACATGAGAGAGAGGAAGTGGAGCTGCAGGTGCACCATAGGTACGTCATTATGATACAGATCAACCTGAACAACTAAGGTCCTTTTGCTTTAAAATAAAAAATAAAAAAATCCCTGATGATGAAGACTCACTGTGTAGTTCAGCCCAGAAAGGTCTTCATCGTCGTTCTCCTGCAGCCAGTCGTAAAAGTCCTGGGCGTTATCCGTGGGGTCTCCCTCTCCGTATGTGGCCATGCAAAATATGGCCAGGGAGTTCTGGATCTCCGCCAGACGGGCCAGTTCCCCCTAAACTCACAAAGGGATGAGAAGGACCAACATTTAACATGACATTAAACTCACCACCACTAACCACTTAGAGCAAATCTGCCAAAAAAAAAATAAAATAAAAAAAAATAAATCAGTTAAAGCATGCTCTGCTTTTATCAGCGATGTGGGGAAAACACATTTATGGCATATGATGATTAGTGTTAAATATTTAGATTATATTAACACAGAAGCAGCAAACTGATCACTTATATTTTCTGCACACATCATGTAAGTTGCTCCTCTGATGCAGATTACCATGCTGTATTCCTCCGGATCGGCAGCCATTCCTTTCATGCCGTAGCGCTGAGCGTCTTTGGCCAGCCTGCTGGCAAATTCCTCAGCTGTGCCCGTCTGAGAGCCGTAGAAAACAATGATGTTCTTTCCCTGAGAACAAGAAGAAGCTCATGTTTTGAACACGGAGAAGAAGAATCTGCACTTTAAATTATGCCACATCTATTACATAAACTCTAGCTTTATGGCAGGAAAAAATAAATAAATCAAAACAAAAATATAATCAATGTATTTATGAAATGTTGCTACAATAACTAAAGTCTCCTCGTCAACCATTATGGTATCCGAGCCATTTGCTGCTAAACCACAGGATTCTGACAGGAAACAGGACCACAAAAGTCTTATATAGGGTTTTGAAATCAGGAGATAAATGTGGCGCTGTTAGCCTCAAACAAATTAAAAAAAAAAAAAAAAAAAAAAAACACTTACGGTTTTTTTCATTTTTTCGATGAAACTCGTTTCCCGAGAGGTGGGTGCTCTGGAAATAAATAAAAAAAATAAATAGGTAAACGGAATGTTTAAAAAAAAAGTTAATATACAAGTGATTTTCTAACAGAATGTAGCATATTTAAATAGAGGCGCTAAGCTATTACTTTTTTTATCCATTTAGTGATCTATCCAGGTGACATCTGTAAGCTGATTCTAGATCAGAGATTTGACCTGTTTACAGACTAAACCCGGTTAGGGAAAAAGCACGTGAAGTTCAGACCAAAGCCATGAAAATCAATGAGAAACATTTACTGAGCAAAAGATAAGGATTTATGCAGAACAAATAGGTGAGAGAGTAATAGCTAGTGAGATAGAGCCAAGTACTGTGCTGGAGCGAACGCTTAATCATGTTCTAGATAAGGTTTCAGTATTAAAAAGGGAAGTGAGTTGATCGCCATGGGGGCAGAAGTCATGGCAATTCAAACATTTCTATGAGTAGAGTAATTAATGCATTGACACAAAACAGCCTATGCACAGCATTCGGTGGGTAGAAAGAGGCTCAGGAAGTTAAATCCATTTTTTGAGGTGATAAGAGGCATCGCCGCTTCGAAGAGCATCAAAGAGCAGAGCAGACACCTGTGGATTTGCTTTCATTGATAAAAGCGTACACTTTGAACACGACTGCAGACACACGAGGGAAATGTTCCCTGATTTTCACAGCATAAAAACAGCTGCACACCCAAGATGGCTGAGCAGCTGTCTGAAAAATCTCCGGATTAATAAAAATCAGGAAGAAACGGAGTCTAGTTTTTACAGCAGTTTGACCAAACTTAAGATCGACAGCACACAGTGTAGAGAAGCAATGACCAAACCAGACTCTCCTGTAAGCGTGAACAGAGTCCATATCAGTTCACAGCAAATGCACCACAGTTACACTATAGGGAGGGCTGCAATTCAAGGTTAATAGAGTTTAAAATAAGGTTAACCATCTAAAATATACTAGGCTTGTCCCGATCCGATCCACGTATCGGATCGGGACGCCGATATTGGCAAAAAAATGCGTATCGGCAAAGCATGTAAAATGCCGATCCAGTTTTTAAAAAAAAATCCGGTACGTATTTTCCAGTTTCGCCGATTGAAACTATCCATTCCACTATTTTGCGCCAGTGTTTCCCTGTTTTGCATTTTTATTAAAACTTACAGTAATACTTGCACCTTTAACTGTTTACGGTTTTACTGCTCACTGTGCAATTTCAGATTGCTATTCATAATTTTGTCCAGTTTGTGTTTATCTCTTAATAAACAGGTAAGTTTGTTATTACCAAGCATTGTGTTTTATTCAATCTCACCTAATTTAGCTGGCTAGATGTTATCAAGAGTACTAAAACCCTTTTCAACATGAGTCTTACAACTAAGGCTAAATACTTTAACTTAAACTTAAATACATGCTCGGATAGGCTGGTATCGGCCAGTATCGGTATCGGATCGGAAGTCCAAAAACAATATCGGTATCGGATCGGAAGTGCAAAAACCTGGATCGGGACATCTCTAAAATATACACTGAAATACTACTAGATCTAAAGTAAAAATCACATTTAACTGTGTTAACTGTAACTTAAGACAACTATGAGGTTAAATTTTGTTCTATCATGGATTCATCTAATCCTATATATACCTTTGATAAATGAGAGCCACACTTCATATGGATGGAAGCAAGTGGTACGGTTGAGATTTAAGTTTTTCAATCTGAAATATATTACCGTGTAATAATGATGCCTCAAGTAATGCGATTATCTTTTTAAATATTAATTAATACCAGTTTTATCAAATAGCTGCACAATTTAATACAATTAACCCAAAAGCATATCTAGTGTTGGTTTACTTATTTTTGTTTTCCTTAGATTATGAACAAAAAGAGTGTTTGATTAAAGATTAGTGCATTGCTGCACTAAACAATATAAACTGATCAATTGGGCGGCCAATACTTTTTGGCTCATGTATTTAACAATTGTATTGTTTGTATTAGCGTCAGCCGATACGTTTATGCTGACTCAATAGTGCATCAAGCTGCCATGCCTTGAGATCACATGGAGGACATGCATCGTTTCTCCCTTCCCTCATTTGTTATTCTTAATGTTTTGTTTGATTTGTTATCAGGTAAATATAGAGGAAGCAAAAAAAAAAAAAAAAATGCCAGCACGTATCAGGAATCGGTTAGACTTGCCTCAAATAACCTGTATCAGCCTTAAATAACAAAACAATATGGACGGATCTGCACTAAATATCCTGATCAGATTTAGGCCTGTACCGACTCTCCAGCCAGATAGAGGGTGGGTCCATTGCCCCATGCAGAATACGTAAATGTCGACAAACTGTAGACCCAGAACAGCTTCCGTTTGATGTACCCTTAGTTTAAGTAAGCTGATGGACTTATGTTGCAACAAGCAGTAAGAAACTTTCTGACTGGATTTTATCAAAAATAAAATTCAATCACGATGGAAATCTGCAAATAACCCGAGCGGGAAATCATTAAGCCTGTAGAGCAGTTAATTACAAGCTAATTCAGTTACATTTGCAGATAATCACCTCCATCTCTTATGTAACTTCTCTGTACCGTATATTTTCTATCATACAGTCTTTTCAGTATAAAAAAAGAAACAAATACGTTTGAAATGCGACTTTGTCCAATAGTTTTTGAAAGGTCTTTCCTCTTAGTTTGAAGCAACAAACTATAAACTTTACTGACCTCTCAGCAGCATCTCTCCTGTCCTCTGGCAGAGAGAAGACGCAGCCCATGACATGCAGACCTATAGCTAAACACTTCAGCTGGGACTGTTAAGAGGGCCAATGCAAGGGCAACAATGTTAAAAAAAAAAGTCCAAAAGCAGAAGATGGAAAAGTGAGACCCGTCCAGCCAGGCGGATGGATACACACAGGGTTAGAAGCTCATGCAGCCTTCATGTTCATCTCCGGTAAAATCCGTCTCAAACACGCAGCGATTGCCTCAGAGAGCATGGCAGCCCCATCAGCCTCGACCAAAACAATGGTGGGAAACTGACTTTCCCATTAAAAAACAACAACAACAAAAAAAAACCCGTAGACGAGCTGCAGAGCCACAGTTTCTGACTCATGCGAACACACACTGAAATGATCAGGCACTGGAAATGCCTTCCTCTTCATCCCCACCCCTTTTCCTCAGCGCACTCAAAGGTGTTGGGAGGGAAAACATCCACAGGATCCATTCTGAAAATTTGACTGGTTATCAGAGTAACTCTTCCGTGGACCAGTGAGGAGGGGAAAAGGATTGTGCATGCATTTCCCCCTGCCCCCCACCTCATTGGAGGAGAGAGGGGAATGTCATTGCTATGGCAACCTCATTTATCATAAAAGGACTGCATTTGTGACATGGCCCAATAGCAGAGCAGCTCCGTCCAGACATGGACGGGAAAGAAAAAGAAAAAACATGGCTGTTAGGGGAAAGAGCGGAAAAAAGTAAGGCAGGGGGAAGAAAGGAGAGCTTGTCTTCAGGCTCAACTTTCCACTTTTAGACAAAAGGACTTGGCATGCTCTCTAGAGAACTTTTTTAATGGGTTCAGGGACGAGGGGAAGAAAAAAAAAAAACACAGGAAAGACATGGAAGACTACACCCCCTTCATGAGAGTTGGGTAATCACCGGCCCTTTAAGGGGAGGGGAGTCCTGCTCCATGCTTGACTTGATATTCATTCCTTTCCTGTATCCCTTCCCACCAGGGACACATACAGTCTGGTCATTTAGTTAGAAAGGTTTCTATGAAAAATAATGGCTTCAAACCCTCCTGGTTTCTTTCAATATGTCATACTCAGACAAGTTTGAAAAAAAACAAAACAAACAAAAAGATTGCCTCTCCATTAACCTCTATATATTCAATCTCTGGAAAGCAGTGTTTTTGTGAAACCATACCTACACCTTCTAAATGACACACTGCCTTTATACTAGGGATGGAACGGTTTATGAAAACCGTCCGAACCGTTTGGTTCGACTGTCTCGGTTCGATTCACGTGTGTTGCGTTCGGTTCATGCGCTGCTCCTTTTTCTCATAGGCGATGCGTTTATACTCCAGAGCAGAAGATGGCGGTACTGCGACCAAAGCCAACCACCAGTAGTAAACAAGAAGAAGAAGAAGCGAAGCAGCGTAGCAGGGTGTAGCAGAAAAAAAAATCAGTTGTTGTGGAGAATTGTGTCAGTATGGCGAGTGGGAAAGAACAGGACTTGGAAGACGCGCCAGCAGCACTTTATAGGTCTGCTGTATGGGACCACTTTGCATTTAGAGTGACCTACGATGACGGCGGAAAGAAAGTTGTGGATAAAAGTGCAACAGTGTGCAAGCATTGTGCAACACGTTTTGTTTATGCTAACCGCAACATGACCAACATGTCATGCTAACCCCGAAATCCCACATTCTCCGTCAGCGCTCCGCTCCGCCCCGCTGCGCACCAAACCGCCTGGGCAAAGCAAAGCCTACAGCTTCCACTGTGGCTCCCATCCGCTCCGCTCTGAGTTCCTTGGAGATCGTAGAGGGCATGCGCAAGATGATTAAATTCAAAGCAGCAAAACTCCCGGAAATGAGCCAGGGTTTCCGCGGATCATTAAAAATAATTATAATTCTTTTTTTTTTTTTTTTCATTAATTTCATTAATTTTTACATACACTGAACCGAACCGAAAACCGTGACCACGAAACCGTGAACCGAACCGTGGATTTTGTGTATGGAGCCTTGTCATCTAACTAGAGGCGCACCGATCCAACACCAAAATACTGAACGATCAGTTGGATCAGAGATTAGATGAAATATGCCGATTCCAGTCATTTATTTTTTAATTAACGTCGGCGATTCAGCTACAGATATCTAATAATTTCAACTCCATATTTGAAGTCATCACACAGCATCTAGTGATGATCGTCATATAACTTTTTTTTTTGTTTTTTGACGTTTATGTCAAGCCTTCACTCATGACTGGGTATATCATTTATGAGGGATTGCATTAGAGTCAATGAGTCGATGCAATCAACTGGTTTTCCTTGGAAAGAAAACTTTTAATCAATTTGACTGTAAGATCTGGTGAACTGTAAAGTGCCTTGAGAAGACTATATAAATAAACTGAATTGAATACATTAAGGAACAGTATCAGGTCGGTATTGGCAGATATGCTCAACCCAGTTATCGGTATAAGATTGGATGGAGGAAAAACAAAAAGAAAAACTGGATCAGTGCATCTCTACACCTAACACTTACTTTCTCTCTTAGTTTTCAACTGAACTGAGATTTGTTGATTTTTCCAGGAAATCGAGGTGATCTGCCTTCCTTGAAAAGTTTTACCCCAGTTATCTTCTCTCTTCAATCTGTTTGAGACCTAAAAAGCTCAGCTGCCTTAAAACCTCCTAATAACACATTAGAATACGCCGTCTGATGTTGCAGGTACTTATGCCATATAAGACTTATTTTATGTTCCCGATTCTGACTATAGTGTGGTGCTAGGCTGAGTGTTTGAGCTGAAGCAAAAAGCTTTGCAGCAGGAAGGCATCTGGACAATGTTTATATCCTCAGCATCGCTTACTGCACCCCAGTTCCACTAAATTAGACGTGGAAATAGTGCTTGAATTATGCAATTTAGCATCTCAGTTAGTGTGTTTTATCATATGAAAAAGATACCAAATTAGCTAAATAAGCATTTGAAAAGTTAGGCTTAAAATGGTTCATAAGTTCAGCAGATATATTTTAATCATCTGTTAAGATTTAAAGTAAGAGGAAATATTAAAAAGGCTCAGTTTTTCCTGCAGAAGGTGCGCTACGAATTTAGAGGAGGAACAAATTCCCTCGGGGAACCTACCTTACAGCATTGGTGCAGTGGGTCAAAAACACGGCTCTTATTATGAGTTCAGAGGTGTTTAATTACATCGGCCGTTCACCACCCCATAGCCGGTGCAACAGGTAGCCGACTGGTCATTTTTAAATTTAACTTTAAGCAACATTTTCAAATACTGCAGTGAGAACAGTTATTTACGCACTCGCTCCCTTGGCCTCTTCACTAATATTAAGCAGCTTCTATTTCCAGTTGACAGACTGGGAATTGAAACTAGGAACTCTTTCTTTTTTTTTAATTGAATGATTCTGGAAAAATTAGAACCCCGTTCTGATCGATTATCAACTCTTGATGCCCAATCCTATTAACCAGTTAACTGGACATACCTAAATCTGGACAGGACATCACTGGAAGAAAACCTGAGAGAAGTTTCCAGAGCTATAATAGAGCTTACTGAATCTGTGGCAAGACTTAAAAAAAATATACTGTTAAAGTCTGACTAAGCAGAGAGCAAGAAAGGAGAAAAAAAAAAAAAAGAATAGTTGATGTAATGCATCTTTTTGTTACATCAATCATGGATACTCCAGTAAGGTACCAAAAGTGGAGGTCTGATGTGATTTATACTGATGAGTAAAACTAGTTTCTTCAGATTTCTAACCTCTTAAAATTTTTAAACTCCAAAGTAAACAGTTTTTAAAATTGTAGAGTTTTTCTGTTCATAATTAGGCTGTGGCTAAGCCTGTGGATTTTCCCTTTTCAGCCTGTATCCCTTACAGAGCAAAACCAAGAATGCAGCAGCTGTTTTTTGTTTTCCTTTTCAAAGAATCACCCTATTGAATAAATAATAGTTCAGTGGTAGGGGATGGACCTAATATGTGACCATCACATGGTGAGGTCGATGCATACAGCCAAGCCTCTTTCATTCATCTACTAAGCAATTAGGGGAGGGAACAGGGGAGGATCTGCTGGCTCGGACAAAACAGAGAATACAAAAAAAAGAGACCAGGTAAGTTTTTGACAATAAAGCCTCCAAGTAAAGGAGGAGGCTGAGCGAAAGCAAAGGTCATTGCTGGTGAAACATTACCTAAAGCATCAAACTACGCACCCACACTCACATGTTTACAGTGACAGCTTGTACGAGGCTGGGCTATGCACACAGTTTTGTAAGCGTTGCACTGAGAAAAGGGCCGGCCAAAAAGATACGGCCATGGACTCATTTGCATCAAATATGTCAAACAGGCCTTGGGTTGTTGCTCACTGCTTCCAAACTCCAACTCCTTCTCTGATCAAACCCAGAAACGAGTACTTCCAAAAACAAAACAAAAAAAAAAAGGCTGAAAACCGACGAAACGGAACCTTTTAATCCGACATCATGCGACTGAATAGCTGCAAGGAATGAAAGAGTGACCCTCTGAAATTTAGACACGACCTGAATTAAGCAGTAATAAGAAGCCATTTCAGTCAATATAAAAACATTTAAGGAACAAACACACAAAAAAAAAAACACAACTCACGGAGTATCGAGCTTCTTAAACTCAGGGATGGGCTCCGGCTGCTTGCGCGACATGAACCAGTAAATGACAAGCCCCACGATCAGAGAGAAGAGGAAGAGGTCCAGGTTGCTGAAGAGAGGCTCCCCTTCATCCACGACAGGGGCCGATTGGGTGGTACTGTCGGGATCCATGTCTGCCATGTGACGCTCAGCGCTACAAGAGACAAAAATTATTTCAATTTTCAACAAACATTCTATTTAAATCTCTTTCATTTTTCAGATGGAGCAATTTGTGGCTAGAATCATTTAAAAAGAAAACACTTTTTTCACTGATAACCATCTCAAAAGGTTCAGGGAATTGCTGCAGGGTGCAGGACAGCTGACCTACGTCTTACGACACAATGACAGCTTTTATAAATACACAGTGAGACAATTTGCTTTGCATTTGGGTCTACAGAGCCTAATATTGTAACCCAGCGTTGTGGATGCGTGAGGAGTCTCCCATTGTGTATCAACAGCATCACCTCCATTAACAGCGAGCAGCGGAGGACATAGTGTTCTCAACGCTCCTCTTTCAGTTCTGTATGGGAAAACAATGAATGCAGGTTTTTTTTCTAAGCCCTACATTTTGCTTGATCACAACATTAGAAAGTGAGTCAGCAACTTAATAAAATGCACTAGTTTCTGTTGCAAAAGGTGCTGTCTCTGCATATGAGCCGTCTGCTGCTGATTCACTGACATGAGGTAAAGCAGTTTATGTAAAGGCTTGATTTCATTTCAGTGGAGCAAAAGTCGCAATGAGTCAATGTTGCGCAACAACGTACAATGTGTGGATGAGAGGCTTATTCATGTATGGATCATCTTGCAGGGACAATTAACCCAAACATGCGACTTAAAACAATACAATTTTCTGGAAAATGAAATATCCTGTTTATATTGTAAACCTAACCACAATCCTGACCACTTTCTAATTGCCAGCTCGAGCAGATGATCAGATGTGAATACATATTTTAATCTAATCAAAGTGATATTCCATAAACAGCTGTGATACATCTCGCATCTGCCTTGTTGCAACTAAATAAACCAGGCACTCCCTCAGCGGACACAGTCATCTCTAGTATTCAAAGATTTCGAGGAAGAACAGCTACAGGGCAGCACAATTTTCAGCTCTATCAGAAGAGACAGAAAACTCCAACATCTCCACTTTCCCTGATCGGCGAAGAGCCAAACCGCAATTTTTGCTGCCGAGTGAATAAGACCCAAATTGAGCAAATTCAGTATCAGTGGAGCCATTGACAGTAAGGTTATGGGATTAACGGCACACAAAATATGTATGAAGTTGATAAAATAAAAAAATAAATAAAAGTTTTCTGTAACTTGTCAGAAGATATCTTCCACTCATAGCAGCTTTTGGAGAGTTATATAAATATATATATATATATATAACTAATCGCAACATTCAAGGTTTGGATCCACAATCTTCTACATGATCCTAAATATAACCTGCTAAACTAATAGAGCGACCTTTTTTTTATACAACTGTTTACTCTATAACTACCTCACATTGGGTCATTAGACCATCTCTTATCTTGATCGAATTCATAATAAACTCGCTAAAAGATGGATTAGAAGAGACCATCTTAATGTTGTCCTTATGTCTCAGAACAATTTACTTTAATAACAGAATGTAGTCAGCTTTTCTCAAAGATATAGCCAAACCAGTTTGACTTTATCAGTTTGTACTGATATTGAGGAATAAGTAGTAAAAACAAATAAATTTCAGGTCTAAAATCTTAACTGGCTTCTGAAAATGCCTTCAACTTTACCAAAGATATCAGTACCGTTTTAATAATTTAAACTTTGCTTGTACTATAACGCACTCCTAATAGGTACGCTATAAATACAGATGCAAATAAATATTCCCTCAATTAACATCCCGAAAAGATGCAGCAGCTGTAGTGTTTACTTAAGTTAAATTTGATAGAAAGCAGAAACAGATTAAAAAACGCTTTGTCTAGTTAGCATTCGTTTTAAACAAGTATCATCAGCTACGGCCGGTTGGCTCACGTGTAATTGTTGGCAGCCAGTTTGCACTCAGCTTTCCAGATAAAAGTGACGGGTGGTGCTACTTAAGTTTCCACGCCTCTGTTCTTTTCTAGCTGGGAATAGACCGTCAAACCTGTCTATATTGCGAATAAGAGAAAAGAGTGGGGATCAGCCAGCTTACTGGCAATTATCAGCAACAAATGGGGAAAGGGGAAAACCTGCTTCAAACTATGTAATTAACAGAAAAAAAAATTAACACTTCAGCATTTCCTGTATACATCCTTACCTGGATCAAGCATCTATAGCAACCAGTGGTGTCAAAAATACACATATTTGTTACTTAAGTAGAAGTATAGATACTGCAGTTTAAAAACACTCTGGTAAAAGTTGAAGTATCAACTTGACTTCTTTACTCAAGTAAAAGTGAAAAAGTATGTGCTCCAAAAACTACTTAAAGTATAAAAGTATAAAGTAACCTTAAAAAAAAAAACAGCCAGATGCCACCATATGAATTGAAAGCTCAATTTTTTGACTATTTTGAAAAATTCGTTGAGATAGGACCAAGGATGATGGAGGTCTTGTTGGTCTCCATCTCCCGATACGCTCTCGTCTATGTCCGACCTTTCAGACATTTCAACATCTTTTTCTGAATGCGACATTGTAGCATGGCATAGACAATTCACATTTACAGTTTGAAGAACACCTGCTTGCTTCTGATGATTTCCTTTAGCTAACCAATGAGTGTTTGCGTTATATGACTCATCCAATTACACTAATTTTCACTAGATGTGGATGGAGCCAATGATCTGCATTGGATGGCGCACATGATGAGAAATAAATATTTATAAACATTTAATCGAATCCAAGAGTAACGAGTAACGTTTGTTTTAAAACTGTAAGGAATATAAAATACAGATACTTGTGTGAAAATGTAATGAGTAGAAGTCAGAAGTAAATTAAGTAATGGAGTAAAGTACAGATACCTAAAAAGTGTACTCAAGTACAGTAACGAAGTATTTTTACTTCGTTACTTGACACTTCTGATAGCTACAAACATCATTAAAGCAGAACAGCAGCTTCAGTGATCACCCAGCAGGGTTAATTAGCTCAATAAAGACTACCTGATCACTGAGCACCATGGAAACACCAAACATCTCTGAAGCAACCCTGATAGGTTTATCTCTTCTTACTGGTTTCCAGCTATAATGATAGATTTAAAGTAAAATATGACATATTTAATTTCGAAATCAACTCTTTAACTTAATCATATGTGAATAAAGGTCAACATCTCCAACCCCTGGCCAAATTCCAACTACATTACCTCTGCTGCTGGCACACGGTTATTATAAGATAGTTAGATAGCCATCTCTACAGATCTGTTTAAAGAAGTAATATTCTTATCAGTTGTTTGGGATCATCATGACAGCCCGGTTATTAATATTAAGAGGGGAAAACTTTTCATTTGTCGAAACGGAGGTAATTGTGTAATACTCCCGGTTATGACACCGGTTTCCACCGTATTTTGTAACAACAAAGTCCCTCTTTCATAAAGGCAATATTTCAAACCATAAACTTATATATTAGTTGTTTATGTTCTCTTATTGGAAATATTTTTTTTTAATTTTGGGACTAAAACGTATAAGCAAGCAGCGGGCTATGACTAAGTCCTGGATTGTGAGAACGTTAGCTGAGTAACCCCCAAAAAGAATATGGAAAAACAAATAAATACATAAAAAATATTTAAGAAACACATTTTTGTTTCTACATCCGAAAATGTTGACGTGTGAATTTTTTCCAGCTTTCGCGATGGGGCGAACAGGCTGCAGGAACTGACCCCCGGTTTGCGTAACAGACTGGTCTGAAGCTAACATTTGGCTAAAAAGCTAAACGCTTTCGGTGTAATATAAAGGTGCAGTAAAGCTGTGAGCGTCGTCTCTCCCACAGCAGACTGTCACAGCACGAAGATGAACGTAACATGCTGCAAAATGTGAACAAAAACCTTACCTGCTCCTCTCCTCTGTGACTCGGACTCAGACTGAGCTCAGTGCGGAAAGAAACTTTACGCCATGAAGGAACGAACCAACTGTGTCAGATCCGCGGGGGGGGACTCAGTTAGTCTGAGGCACTAAATCCCTCCAACACACTCTTATTTCCTCTTTTAAGGAAGTTAGAGATTTGTTTTGTCACGTTTTCTGGGTGGACAGTTTGCTTAATGTGCAAGTTGTTATTCACAGTGATTTTCAGTTTTTTATTATCCTGAACCGGTCAACGGGAACTCTAATCACACGTTGAATAACTTTCAAGGTGCAGCAGGGAAAGGGTCATGGTTACGCAATTAAACCAGCTGAACTTTACTAAAAGACAGATTCATCAAAGCAGTCCCTCTCAAATTAAACACCGATGCTGTTCATGGTGCCAAGGACTTGAGGCTGATCCAGCCCTGATGTCTGATGTAAGGTCTTTCTGTCAGCAATCCATCTGCCTTCCCAGTTTTTTCAAAACTCTGATGGAAAACCAACACCAAAATTAGTAACAAAGGGCAGAATGAAAAATAAAAGAGGAGAAGATGGCGTCTAAACAGTTTTAAAATGCCACCGACTAGTGATTTAAGGGGTTTCTTACATGATTTTTTTTTTTTTAAACCTCAGTTTCAATGTACGGTATATACAGATCTTCTCAAATCTGCTTATCAGTTAATTCCATGAGGCCTGATGTGGTTGTCTATATATAACTTTCTTTAAAGGAATATGTATGTTTCAACTATTCTAAGCTTCAATTTTTATTAAACGCTTTGCTTTTCAGCAAGAAGGTTCTGATCTTTCCGCATGGCGTTTGCATGTTCTCCATGTGCATGCATGGGTTCTCTCTTGGTACTCCGGCCTTCTCCCACAGTCCAAAAACATGACTCCTTAGGTGTGAGTGTGTGTGTGAATGGTTGTTTGTCCTGTTTGTCTCTGTGTTGCCCTGCGATAGACTGGCAATCTCTCTAGGGTGTACCCCGCCTCTCGCCTGTAGTCAGCCGGGGATAGGCTCAAGCACCTGTCATGACCCCAGCTGGGGTAAAGCATGACAAAAAATGGATGAATGGTATGCTTTTCACTGACACGTTGAAATCTGATAAATCAGACAGCAATTCCACTTTGATCTGAACTGCAGTATGTCCTGGCACACCACAGGGGCAAGTCATGTTCAGTTGATCTGGCATTAAGATAAGCAATAAGGAAATATGTTTAGATTGCAATCAATAGCTAATTTGTTGGGTCTGCCTACACCCCAAAAGGTTATCCCGAGAAATCCACATGTAATGTAAAGCTATAGTCACCTGTATAGGGTCTAACCCACAGGTTAGATATATACAATGGTAGAACGTAAAATTTGCTAAATTAATAAAGAATTCAGCAATCTTCTTATCTATGATAAATGTAATGATGATAATATTTAATCCATTAATTCCTGTATTGAAGAAAACACTCCTCCAAGATGACATCTTCAAAAAACAAGAGGTGAGTGCATTTTGACTCTAGGTCAAAATCCATCCAGCTATAAAGATTGGTACATAGCAAAATCAAATGTCTTACATTTCCTTTTTTGTAAATTTAACACTTGTTTAGTCTTATCAAACTATGCAAAAGGTAGGTACTTCAAAAAGTTTATGTTAATCTGTTAAATTTAATTTTAGCAAATCTGTTGTTGATTTTATAATAAAAAAAAACAAAAAAAAACTGAATGTCTCCTAGAATACCATCCTATCTGTTAAGGCTTAACTCTTAAAGCACATGTGCTAACGACAACATCAGTGGTTCAGAAGGTTGTCCCAAAACTGTAGGGTTGCTAGTTCAAATCCCAGCTCAGTCGTTGTGTCCTTGGGCAAGACGCCCGACTCTCAAAGGTGAGGTGTTGATTGTGGTCAGAGGGTCTGTTTACAACAGCATTGTTTATGTCAGCGTGCCCCAGGGCAGCTGTGGATACAATATATGGCATGGGATTAGTAAGCACTGTTATGTTGATGATACTTAGCTATATTTCTCCACAAATCCTGATAAGTGTTAACACTATTGTGTGGTGTTAACTTTTGACACTATGTGCTTAAACCGTCAAGAGTGCTTTTAAAACTTTCTCACAGTGTTTACTGTTAAACAATTTCAAAAATGTTATTTTAACTCAACCTGGCTATGGCTAATATAGACACTTAAAAGGCTTTTAATTCAACTCCCTAGGAATCGAATTTACACTTTTACATTTGCTTTGTAGCCTGCTTAAGAGTCAACTTTAACCTAGATCATAAAGTTTTATCATAGAACAAAAAACAAAACCCTGGGGGGTGCAATAACAGCACACTATAACCTTTGTAAAAGAAGATTAGTCCAATTCATATCGTTTGGCACATGAGGTCATTAATCATATCAGCTAATTAAATTACGACATGCTCAACAAATATGTTACCTCTTTATAATACATGAAACTAATGCTAAAGACCACTATCCCAAATGTAAGCCTATGGCAAAAAAAAAAACAAAACAAAAAAACAGTAAAAAACCTGGAATTATTTCACTACTCAATAGGTATGTAAATCAAACTATTTCCATGTTGGTTTGAATGTATACAAGCTTACAAATTAACCCATAACTTCAGGGCATTTACTTTGTGACCAAGGCTTTATGCAGTTTAATCAGTGTAACTATTCTATTCAAAGAAGGCAGGGGGTTTGGCGTGCGCCGGTGGTGCTGCGGGTTAAGCATGCAACCCATGCACAGGGGCTCAGGTCCTCGACATAGCTGCCACAGGTTTGAGTCCAGGAGTGTCAAGTAACGAAGTAAAAATACTTCGTTACTGTACTTAAGTACACTTTTTAGGTATCTATACTTTACTCCATTACTTATTTTTCTTCATATTTCTGACTTCTACTCATTACATTTTCACACAAGTATCTGTACTTTCTATTCCTTACATTTTTAAAATAAACGTTACTCATTACTCTTGGCTTCGGTTTAATGTTTAAAAATATTATTCTAACGTCATGTGCGCCATCCAATGCAGATCATTGGCTCCATCCACATCTAGTGAAAACTAGTGTAATTGGATGAGTCATAAAACGCAAACACTCACTGGTTTGATAAAGGAAATCATCAGAAGCAAGCAGGTGTTCTTCAAACTGTAAACGTGAATTGTCTATGCCATGCTACAATGTCAGATTCAGAGAAAGATGTCGAAATGTCTGAAAGGTCGGACACAGGCGAGAGCGTATCAGGAGATGGAGACCAACAAGACCTCCCTCATCCTTGGTCCGATCCCAAAGAATTTTTCAAAATAGTCAAAAAATTGAGCTTTCAATTCATATAGTGGCATCTGGCTGTTTTTTTTAAAAGGTTACTTTATACTGTTATGCTTTAAGTAGTTTTTGGAGCACATACTTTTTCACTTTTACTTGAGTAAAGAGGTCAAGTTGATACTTCCACTTTTATCAGAGTGTTTTTAAACTGCAGTATCTATACTTCTACTGAAGTAATATATGTGTGTACTTTTGACACCACTGGTCCCAACTTGGTTACCTTTGCTGCATGCCTTCCCTCTATTCTATTCTCATTTCCTTTCAAAAACAATAAAATAAAGGCCACTAGAGCTTAAAAATAATCTGTTCATGCACTAAAGTCCTCCAGTGATGAAAAAGATGCATTTTCAGTTATTGGAAAAGCTTGAAGGCAGTTGTATAGGAGATGCAATTACTTTCCACAAAGGACCAATTTACATTAAAAAAAACATTTTTTAATACTAAATGATTTTTAAAAAGAATTTACCCAGTCGTTTTATCTTTTTTATTGAAATTTATTTTACGGTCTGAAAAATGTAAGCTTGCCAAAAAAAAACAACAAGAAAACAAAAACAGAAAAAATGGACTGGCCATGCTGAAGTCCAGGCTTTAATCTGACTGAGCATCTCTAGAGGGATCTGAAAATGGCGGTGCAATGAAGTCTCCCGTCCAGCTTCATGCACTATAAAGAAGAACAGGCCGAGCTGCCTAAAGAAAGGTGTGCTAAGCTTGTGGCATAATATTCAAAAAGACCTCAGGCTGTAACTGCTGCCAAAGGTGGATCAACAGTTTTAAGCAAAGGCTGTGAATGCTGGAGTAATGTAATTATAATAAAATCTACAACAATCTGTAAACACATTTTTTTCACACTGATATAATGGGGTATTATGTGTAGAGCATTGAGGAAAGACAAGAGCTTAAAAACATTTGGAATAAGGCTGAAAAATAACAAAATGAGGAAAAGGTGCAGAGCTTTGATTATTTTCCAGATGCACTCTACCTATTCAAATATAGCTAGTCTTATTGTGGACATTGGAAGAAAAAAAAAACGCTTTGCTTTATTTGAACAAAATTCGAATCTACCAGTTACATATAAGCATGTTACATATTTTAGTTACATGTAAGCATGTTATTTAATTTTATCCAAGGATGTGACAGGAGACTCGGACAGGAGGAGCCCTCCTTTGGTGAGACAGCCTTCTATTCCAGTGTTTATTTTCATCCATCACATGCTCTTCCGTTTCTGATTCCTGCTTTTCATCTTGTGACGAACTACTGCAAGCGTAGTAAAGAAATTCCCCATAAATAAAATGAGGAAGCAGAGACCGCACATCCGGACCTGACGTTAAATGAAAGACAGAGGGAAAACATGAGTCAACAAAACAGCAGTGAAGATTAATACTGAAACATATATCTCTGCTATAGAATAGATGAAAAAAGATCTCCAAGGCATCTAAGACATTTTTTTGAACCTTTTAGAGTTTTACATATACTTTACGTATGACACTACTGTAGTATGTGTGTGCATATATGAGGGATAATTTGTTATGAAAGCAGGGAAAGAGTGACTCAGCAAAATTTAGCAGGAAGGCAGCGACGCAGCATTATTTGTTGGACCGACCTGCCATTCCTTACAGTCTGGTAGCTGAGCCATTCTGAACAGAGACAGGCTGTTGAAGAGCTGCCAGAACTGAAAGACAAAACAAAAAGATGATGTTTCAAAGGGAAATAGCTGAAGCATGCTGTTTTTGATTGTTATTCATTTTTTGGTTCTCTAGAGGACATCTTGCTGGTGTGCTTTAGATTCATTTACTCTTGCATAGTCCAAATGCGCATGAGTTTAAGCACACAAAGTGATTCTTTCAGGCTTTTCTGATTAAGAATATGTTTGGAAGCAGCCAAGCAAACACAGATGATCACAGTAACACATTTGATGTTGTTGTAATGTCTGAGGTTGGATGTATTTTTCCAAGACGTTTTTAATGATGCATTTTCTTATCACATTTTTTCCCTTGTATTATTTTTTAAATGTGCCTTTATTTACTTGTCAGCATTTTTGTTGCAGCTGTGTTTCTTTTAAAGTGCTTTATAAATAATGTACGTGCACTATAACATACAGTATTACCAGGATTTAAGTATAATTTTTCACATAATCTTTCTGTATTTTCTTATAAGAAGATTTTATTCTAATATTTGCAATATAGTCTTGGAATTTAGCATTCTACTGTGAAAGTAATTTTTGAACAATAGATTACTGTTAACTTTGCTTAATATTTTGCTGTAGTTTTGTAAAATACTGTATTCACACCATACTTGGAGCTCACCTGCAGAAGAGTAGGGAAAAAAGAAGGTATGGTAAACATTATTTCAAATATTAAGTCGTTTTTTTTCCTATTGTTAGGTGTGTGAGTTTGCACATAAATAAAGTTTTTTTTCTGCATGTCGAAAAGAGTGATGGCCAAAAGTTATTTGACAGAGAAAATGCAGGGAATTACCTGAAAACGAGCCTGAATGGGAAACAACCAGTACCAACAGCTTTCCACCGGAAAGCTCAAAATGAGAGTAAACTCCCGGCTAAACGTCTGCTGGTTTTTTTTTTAAGAAAAACTTTGAACCATTCTGACTGTATGATCTGGTTAAATTGTCTCTGTAAAGTACCTCAAAATGCCATGAGTTGTGCATTGGCGCTACATAAACAAACTGAATTGAAGTGTTACCATGGTTACCAACTAGTGTTTGAGCCAGCGCATATTGATTAAGAACAAAATCAGGATTGACCTTGATCTTGATCTTCTTCTTTATTTTGGAAAAGGAGTTTCAGTCAAAAAGCCTGATTATTGCTCTAAATGAATGCTGGCAGTTGGTAACCGTGGTAACAGAAAATCCAAACTTTCTATTATGGGATATCAATTAGAACCCTGTCCTGCAGACTGATAACCACAATGCATTAATTAACCCTAGGTTGGTACTCATTGGAGACCCAAACCTGCTGCTTCAAGCTGCAAAAACCATTTAAATACTCTGATATTTGATCACACATTACAACTCGCTAGCATAATTAATGTTACCAAAATTATGACAAACGATTAAAATGCTCTGAGGCATTGATTTATTCATTTTCTGAATTTCTAGTCCTTTTATCGGGTTTACTGGAGGGTTGGAGCCTACCCCAACATTTATCAGGCAAAGGCAGGTACACACTGCACAGGTCACCAGTCATAAGCAATCAAAGTATTTTTACTGTTAGTCAGTCTGATTTCAGTCTGGCTCCCAAATGAAGAAGATGATGGGAGGCGTCGTCCCGGTAACGCCCTGAGCTGTCAAAAGAAGCAATATGGGGTGCACGCAGCTGAAGTACTGAACCCCTGCACACAAACGCATGCGCCTATGGGGGGCTGACACACAGAAATCTATTTCTTTTAAAGGTTAGTTGCATTGTGTCAGGTGAATGCCCCTTTTTTGTTGTGGTTTGCACATATTTTAACAGATGAGAATGGTTTTATAACTTTAAATAAAACAGCTAGTACTGCATTATATTTTGCAGGCAGATGCAGTGTAGTTTTCCATTTCCACATAGTTTTGCTCCAAGTTGTGAGTTTAGAAAGAACAATTTGTCAGTAACCTGTCTCAGCACAACGCCCCCTGCAGGTTTATTGTGGTTAAACAGTCGCTGGTGTAGGGTCAGTTAGAGGGTGTGAAGAATCCTCAAATATCTTCATCAGATGCTGCAGCATCTGCCAGGGGTAACTGGAGCTTCTGGAGCTGTTAGTCCAAAATAATTACTGCACAAGCTGCTGAAGATGTTGGAGGATTCTTCACACCTTCTAAACAACAATGAGGAATCAAACAATGGGAGTCTTCCTCAGGTCTACTGCAAGACCGAAAGATATAGAACATTTCAGATTACTGTTGACAATATTGGGTTTTTGTCTTTTGGCATTGATATATATATATTATTTCTAATTCAATGACTAAAATTCTTGATCAACATATCCACAGCTATATACTGGTACTGTAGTCCCACAGTTATACACTGAAAAAAATAATGCAACTGATTTTGTCATCTACTTAATCATGTTAAGTTAATTTAACACAACTGTTTTAATGTTAGCAGGGTAGGACAGGATTTCCTATTTAC
>NW_015151835.1:91249-100654 GCF_000732505.1 Cyprinodon variegatus | reverse complement strand
TATGTTAAAGTAACTATGATTTAGTAGATGCCAAAAATGGTTGCATTATTTTGGTCATCATTACTGTGAATAGCTGTAAATTAGTGTAAAACTCTCAGAATAACTAACTGCGAAATATTTATTTATATGCAACTGGTAGATTTTACCAGAGGGAAAAAACATTTTCCAAAGAATCAAAGATTCCTTTTTGTCTCATAAATTCAAAGATTATATGCCTAAAATTCTTGAAAAGAATCAAGCTGCTAGTTTTGTTGATCTGTATTTTTTTTTTTTTTTTTTGCCAGATGTAAGGCAGATTTTGTGTTATTTTTGGAGAGCAGTTGTTATGGCCTTGGATCGCTCTCATATGGAAACGATTTGGCCCAGTTTTGTTCCTCCAGTTAGATATTGAAAACTGACAATAACTGAAGCAAGTTCAGCCTGCAGTGCTTTATTATGATGTTATGTGACCCCTGCAGTAAAAATCAATGAAAAAGTTAGAGGGTGTGAAGAATCCTCAAATATCGTCATCAGATGCTGCAGCATCTGCCAGGGATAACTGGAGCCTCTGGAGCTGTTAGTCCAAAATAATTACTGCACAAGTTGCTGAAGATGTTGGAGGATTCTTCACACCTTCTAAACAACAATGAGGAATCAAACAATGGGAGTCTTCCTCAGGTCTACTGCAAGACTGCCTGCAGTGCTTTATTATGATGTTATGTGACCTCTGCAGTAAAAATCAATGAAAAAGTCAGAGGGTGTGAAGAATCCTCAAATATCTTCATCAGATGCTGCATTCTTGAAGAAATGTTATCACTGTTGCTTGTGTCAATTATGGATAATAGCTCTTACTGTGGTTTCCTACATACTTAGAATTTACTTTGAAACCACTTCTAGACATATATTTCTATTTTATTCAACATATGTTTAATTTATATATCAAAACCCAGTGTGTTGACAGTTTTTATCTTTTAGACTACTTCGTGTTGTCAGAGAGGATCCATTTAACCAATTTCTTAACCAAAATGATCTGGGTGTTTTAGTCTAAATGTGGTTAATCAAAGTTAATTTAAGTGATTGCTTAGGTCAGGCTGGATTGGATTTATATATTTTCTTTTTCTGTAATAAATTAAGCCATCATTTGAAAATCATTTGTACACTACCATGTCATTACTCTGGTATTAAGTATTTTAGACAAAAAAAAAAAAAAAAAAAAAAAAACAACCAACAGAAGAAATGTGTTCGTTCTGTCAAGAATCCAGTTAATACCCTCCATATTAAGCTTTTACCCATATATTAAAAACAACCCCATTTTTAAGTACTGTCTCTGGTATGAAAATTAAACTTTTACCAATAATTGCTTAGTTCAAACCATGACGAATCACAGACATCAGTTTTGCATAAACTGGTAACTTTTCAGGATTATACTCACATGACCAAAAAACAGGAAGGGCAAGAGAAATGTCAGCCCTTTCCACATCCACGACTGGAATCCCTCTTTAAATAGAAAAAATTAAAAGACTTCAGCATGTTTTCCTTTATATTCAAACATAATAACTAATATATTATATTTTGCTGAGTTTATCTGTGTTTTGTGTCCTTGATATGTTTGTCCACGTCTCACCAACAGTCAGATCCATGTTGTGTCTTTCTCCCAGAGCTCGTAGTCTGTACAGACATCCGCTCTGATAATAGTACTGCAGGCACTGAACGAAATCTAAAGGGGTTTCCACGGCAGAGGAAACACTATCAGCATACGAGGAATCTGAACCATATGTTTCGCTACAAGAATTTTAAACATACTTTGATAGAAGGAATAGGCGAGAAATTGATTCCTGAATGTCTGGTAAAGGATCCCATCTGGCCTGGAGATAAAATGTTGGGAAATATGGAGAATGATAAGTAAATATGTGGGCTTTAAATATTGTAAAAGGATTTGTTTTATTCTACTTACCATGTCAGCATCACACCAGACAAAAAAGCTGAGATGTAGTGGTGAAAAACCCACCATCCTTTGATTCTGACAAAAGACACGTCCAGTTAGCTCCATGTTTAGTTGAAAACATTAGAATGCTTCACTCTCCGTAGTAATGGCACCCCAGAAAAGATTAATACAAAGGCCTCAAACCTAAAGTTAATAATAATAACTATTACTTGGTTGCTTGTAATATAGATCTTCATATATCTTGTCTTAAATATGTGAGCTCTTGTTTTTCCAGTTTTATAGAATTACACAAAAAAAGTTCATACCAGTCAGAACATATTTACGCCAGAGGGGGAAAGGAGTTTAAGCATTACTAATCAAAATCCTCTTTACATTTTGATAAGAATACTCAATTGTTCAGCTCCCTGTTATAATATTAATGCAAAAAAAAAGACTAGCAAATCACTTGCTT
Source organism: Cyprinodon variegatus (assembly GCF_000732505.1). Lineage (NCBI taxonomy): Eukaryota > Metazoa > Chordata > Actinopteri > Cyprinodontiformes > Cyprinodontidae > Cyprinodon > Cyprinodon variegatus. The sequence continues at coordinate 98,279 of NW_015151835.1, read as the reverse complement.
AAAGAATAACTTTAAAAGCCTTAGTTGATAGCCATGGAGGGAACACATCGAACATTTGGAAGAAGAGAATCTGATTGAGGAGGGAATAAAATAGAAGTTTTTGGTCACAACACAAAACGCTTAATTTATGAAAGCGCTGATAAAATCTTCAATAACAATATGGGGGCAGCATCATGCTGAAGGAGGTGCTTCTTTTGGCAAGAACAGGGAATATTGAAAGAGTTAATGGATTATGAATGAGGGTAATAAACTGAGGCAAACACAATAATAAAGCAGGCAAATACAAAAATGAGGCTAACATACAAACATGAAAAGGAAATGTGCAGCAAAAGAGGAACGCTACAATCACAAAGAAAAGAGAAAGTTTGAATTCACTACAAATACATAAACACACTGCAAACACAAAAATTTGCTCCCGTTATGCGCATATGGTTTGCAGGTTTTATAATCTTGCAGTTGTTTTGCTACTTGCAACTTTTTTTGTTTGTATGATAGCATAACATATGTACTTTGCAGACTGGTGCTTGCAGGATCTTTATGTATTTGCAGGATGTTTGCGCTTTTCCCTATTTCCTATGATTGCAGTGTTTTTAAGTTGCTTGTGTTTTGTGTTCTAATCCCATTTTGGTATTTGCAATGATTTTCGTGTTTGTAGTACTATTATGTATTTACAGAACGTTTACATCATTTGCAGCTCTTGACCTCCTTACTCGCCATTTGGGGGTCAAACAGAGAAGTAGTAAAGAAAGGTTATTTTTACAAAGTATTAACTTAGTGTGTCTGAATATAAAACTCTGATTTAGCCTTTTCCTCTATATACTGCTTTGTTTTTCCAGTAAATTTAGCAATTTTAAAGTAACACTTTAAGAGTTGAATTTAACACCAATCCAAGTGCACTTGGTCCCATTCTGAATTAGTGTTAAATTAATTCTCTACATATGTATATGTTAGTCCAATTGTTGTTTTAATAACTCTTAAGTGTAAGTGTGAGTATAGTTTGACACTGGATATTTAACACTGGAATTTACTGTGTTGGTCTTTTCAAATAAATCTAAGAAAAACACAATAATGTTTGAACTTATTACCGTAAGTGAATAGAATTTTAAAAATTTCAAAAGCGTGTGTGCAGCTTTGAAAGGCACTGTTAATAAAAAGTAACTGCATCACAATTTCTGTCATCTGAATTATAAGGGGCATCAAGGCCATTAGAACCAAATCATTTCCTCATAAAGGATCATCTTCAAAAAGAATAAATGGATTCAAATTGAAGATCAACCGCTTTCTATAAATATACAGTGGGAGATTGTGCTTTGTAATTAAAGATGGCAATTATTTCAAAACATTTACACATCTTTAACATTAATGCAGATATCTGTGGAGTATATAATCAGGATTGGCACCAACCTGGATCCATTTGTGATGAGGATGCTTTCTCTGATAGTTAATGTGCAGTAGTACCAGACCAGCAGAAAGTTAAAGATTGCGTCCATAGATCTGAAGCAAAAGGTTCAAATGAGGTTATGCATGAACATGACGTCTGTGTAAATACACTACAACTGAAATGGTTGATTTCACATTAAAGTTTCTGGTGCAGTGTTTGTTTGTTTTTACCTGTAGCTCACAAAAAAGAAACATATGACAGAGAAAAGCAGAAGGATGACTGTAAGGTATAGCTTGAACTTCTCATATTCATCCTTGTAGGCGAATCTGGAAAAGATGTGTTTGCACAATTTTAAAAGCTATAGTACAAACAGGAGGGACATAAATTCAATATCTGGTCAAGTAAATAATGCTTTGGAGATTATTATAGGGGGAAAAAGTTTAGGTTTAATGAAGACATCTGAAATCTGAAGCTTACTTTGACTGCTTGCTGAGAAGAGTCACATTCACATTCCCAAGAACCAGATTGAGGTATAACCTGCAATAGTATAGTTGTTTAACTTAAAAAAAAAACATCACAGCTTTTGTTTAAATTACCTAAATGAATACATATAAGTATATAGAAGTCATCACCCATTTTTCTTGGGTAGGAAAGCATCCATTTCAGAGAAAGCATTTTCTTGGGTCTTGACTTTCTCTTTTATGTCTGCCAAAGTCTTTGCATCATCGGCTGAAGAGCCCTTGGTGCACCTGATACATTAAGAAGAGCAAATAGGATCAGATCATATAATCATCAGCTGCTTAAAGCTGGTGGTGTGCTTGGTTCGCTCTTTATCCCCTTTGGGATATAAGCATGACCCTGCATATTCCATTTATGTGCATGTGCAAGTTTCAGGGTGTGTGGGCACTCACTTATTTACTTGTCTGGACACCTCCTTCAGTCTTTTCCTATGACGGGCGATAGAGGAGGAGCAGCTGCTCTGGAGTTTGGAGATTTCATCCAATTTCTGTAAATATTTTTTGTGTGTCTCCTGGAAGACAAACATGGGAAAGATCTATTAATGACATGACTGTAGAGAAATTAAACATAGATAAAATTAGTTGTTATTTAAGGGTAGTTTAACTTAACTATCCGTTAAGTAGATTTTGAAAATGTGTCTTCAAAACTCAGAGTATTTTGAATTTATCAGATATGAGCAAGATACTGTCAGCCAATAGGAAATTTCTTACCTGAAGTTTTTGATACTCTAGCTCCAGAGATTGCCATTCCTCTCGAACTTCTGTCAACGACGGAGACATTTTGGTTCCCTAAAATTAAAACGAGAGCCCGCTGCACAGGTTAACTGTTTATCCACCAGGAAACGTCTAAAGCAGCTCTGCTATCTCCAGGGTGTGCACTGTATCTCTGTCGACTCTGTATTTCATAAGCCGGACTTTGACTAGTACTATCAGTCCCTGAATCTGATTACTGTAGACTGCATCATATATGATGTGGGGCTTAGAGGTTGGAAGTATTACCTTTGAAACAGTTCAGCCTTAAAGTTAATTCATGCTCTCATTCACATTTCAAACCATATCAGTTTGTTAGAGATTTTATTGCACATTAGCAACATCTGCTGGACTAAACCAGTCTTAGGTTTGCAATTGAGGTATTAAGGAGATAACGCCCTGAGTTCAGTCGAATATTGACTTGCATATGCGGTGATACTCAGAGGTTTACATACACCTGTTTTAGTCAGACTCATGTAAAATATAAAGCTTTTTTTTGTCATAGTGCAGCATAAATCCCCAATCAACTATAAAGGCAATGACTAGGTAGATAAATTACATTGTAATTTGAATTACATTTGATGTAGGTAAGAAAAGCATACAGGCTCAAAAATATATACATTAAAAAAAATGTATTTGGTTTTAATTTTATTTGTTATAACCATGTTTCTTGGCAATAAACATTAGTAATCAAATTCCTGTTTGTGAGGAAAATAGATGTGTGGGTTTATCAGCAGCAGGTGAAAAATGTACCAAATCTTCTTTGCAACCCTTTAACATCTTTGGGGGAATTCAGTGTGATGAGGAGGGGTGGCAACTATACTACTGGAATAACATAGTTTAATATTAATTGAACTTTATTGATCTTACACTGTAGAAATTTACCGTTGCATTTAACCCATCCTTTTGGGGAGCAGTGGGCTGCCATTGTGTGGCACCCAGGGAGCAGTGTGGGGTTAAGGGTTTTTACTAAGTAAACCAGAGTGGAGACTGTGGGGATCGAACCAGGGAACTTGCAGTGCACCTGTCTAACCCACTAGGCCGACACTAGTTTAGTATCTCTTATTAAGTCAATTTCAATCTATATTGAGATTGCACCCTGCAGCTACTGGCAGTACTATATCCGCTCCTAGTTTCTGGTGTCCATTCTTGTTCCCACAAGGTGGGTTTGTGGGAGAGTAGAGAGGGTGTAAGGGTCTGCATTGAGGTGCTGTTTAGGTCAAGGCAACCAACACAACCACTTTGGCTGAGTTGCCATTTGTGGTGGTTGAGGAATAGGAGGCCATCCCACAGAGGTGTGGAATAAACTAGTGGTTAGCATGAGGAAAAGGAGCCTGTTTTTTTTTTTTTTTGTCTTTGTACAGGAACAACTGAGTCCATGTTTAAACTGTTGGTATGACCTGTTTGGTCAAACTACAATCAGCCAGTTTCCATGGCTCTGGAGTGTGGGTGTGGATGGGTGTGCTTTGTATGACTTTTGCTCTGAGCTGCAGATTTTCATATGCATTGGCGGGGCAGGCTGAAGTTCCCTCACTTCAACTCCACCTCGCTGGTTTGCTGTTTGATGTCAATCAAATCTGGCCAGGGCCTTCAGAATGAGCAATGGTGTTTGATATTACTTTTACAAATTGTTTTCTTCAACAAATCAGATTTCAGATTTTCCCATAAGCATTTTCAGTCCTGATTGGTCAATTAGAGCGATTAAGATTCGCTTTTGTTAAAACCTTTTCTGGCTTCACTGGCTGTTACTAAATGCAAATACTAAGAATTCCTGCACAAAGACAGAAGACTTTTGTTTATAAATAATCAGTATCAATGGTTAGTGTCATATATTTTATTTTCAAGCTTTAGGTGCTATTTTATCTAGTAATTAGACACAAATTAAATCTGAATGGCTCCAAGGGGCCCTCAGGGGCCACATGGGGTGTCCACAGCATCTTCTGAAAATAGCACAACAAACCAGTGGGCTAAGATTGGAATTTTATTTTTATTCTGTTGCTCTTCTTTATTAATAATTTATAGAGCACTTTATTATTTTATAATACAGAGCATTTATGCATTTATAGAGATATCAAAATAACAATACAATAAAAAAGTAGGAGTTAAAAGAAACAACTAATGCATACAAATATGGTGAAGGTAAGGTTAACGGTGATCCCTCCAGTTCATAAGTAAGTACTGGTAGCCCTTCCTATGACTCAGTCAGTAACCATGAAGGATCCCCGGGCTTATAAAGGTATAAGTAGTATAAGTATAAAGGTATATATATATATACATATATATATTCATCAAAATTTTAATCGTATGTTTAGCTGTAGTTTATATATTGTAGTATCTGGAAACGATTCCACAAAAATGGGAAGAAATACAAGTTTTATTGCTGTCTTTCTTTAGAAAACCCAGCTTCTAAGAGCATTAGATGCGAGCTCGCCACTCACAACATGGTACCGTCTCAGACGTGTTGTTTCTTCGGCGTCTACTGGTTCAAGCTTTCATTTCGACGGAAGCCTGGACGCATAGGCAAAAGCGAAAACCTTGGTTTGTAACGATTACTTGTTTTGGCATATCTTGGGTTATCATAAATGTTATGAATATAAAAAAAGTTCGAGATGAAATACCAATATGAAATTAGGGAAACGCCCGGCGTAGGATATGTGTCTTTCTTGATTTTCTGATTATAAAATTTCTTTTTCTATTAAGAGCGGCTTTTATTGTGAAATTCTCCTACCAGAAGTGCTGATTTCATTCCCCGAGGATATGAAGAAGTGACGGCGCATGCGCGTTCGGGTGACAGCCGGTTGGTGTTGTTCCAGCTGTGCTGAAGAGCTCAAGGGATATGTGGAGCAGAGGCCAGGGCACATCAGTTTACCTCTGGCACCGCTGCTGACCTGCACCCAGCCAAGGCGGTCAGAGACACACAGAACAACCAAATTCATTAATGCAAAAGGTAAGAATCCACACAGTTTGACCTTATCTTCGCTAACTGTAGCACAGTGAGGCTATTTGACATCGACACTAACGGTTATTAATGAGAGATTGGGTTTAATTTGACGCTTTTTTTAACTTTAAAAACACCTTGGCTGAACCGTGTTAAGTATAACGAAGCATGGGTATGAATTATTTACAGTGTTTCTAAGCTTTGACAAAAGTAGATCATTTTACACAAAATTAGCTCTTTTTCTGATCTAATTTAGCTCTATGGAGATTCACTCAGCAAGTGCTTAAGTTTACTTTTAAAGATCTCACACAGGCCTAATGATCAGTTCTCTTAATCAGGATAGTACTCTACTCTTTAAAAATTATTAGCAGTTTTCCCATTAATAAAGTAAAATGGGAAAACTAAAACCTTCACTTGTTACCCTTTACCCTTTCAAAATGACTAGTCAATGGCAAATCTATTGATTAATACTCAGAAGTGACTCAGATCTCACTGTTCAATCATTTGCTGCTGATAAAGACTGATAAGTCAGTGTGTTGAAACCCCTGTCTCTCTGTGGATGCTAACCAGGACTGTATGTATGTATTTTTGCATACATACGGTGGATGCTAACCAGAACTGTATGTATTTTTGCAGTGGACTGACAGGAGATGTGTGCCGCTGTCTACATTGTGTCAACAGTGACAGGCTATGTGCTCACCTCAGCCCTGCTGCTGAAATGTCCAACTCTCCTACACTGGAGGAAGAGGGAGAGGTTCCTCAGCAGGCACATTTCCCATCGTGGAGGTGAGCTACACCAGGGTCTCTTGTAAAACACTTCAAGTAGATGTGGAATTAATTACAGGTATTGAAGTAATGTTGATTTTTTTTTTTTGCTTTGTTTTGGGTGGATGCTGTTTAAGTATCTCCTTTTAAATCGAATAGAAATCTGTAAAGAGGGTTAAAGTTTAGGAAGGTGGCAAGAAGACCTCCCTTGATTACTGGAAATGCTAAATATGAATGCTGGTATGCTAAAGGGAACATAAAAGCCAATGAAATGTATATTTAAAATATAATATTTTTAAATAATTTATTAAGCAATATCTGTGAAGATTCTCAGTCATCCAGGTCATGGGCAAGCTGGAAAAAGTTCAGTCTAGGCAACTGAATGAAGTTTTCATGTCTCATCCACTAGTGGCTCATTGGCTCATTTTTTTCCACAGTAGGCTGACAGGAAAGTGGGTATGAGAGGGGGAGAGACATGTGGGAAAGGACCACAGGCCAGATTCGAACCCGGTTAACCCCATGGGTCGTGCGTGGTCGTGCGTGGGTCATGGGTCATGCGCGTGCTAACCACTGCACCACCTGCACTCCTAGGCTTCTTCAGTTCTAACTAGTGGTGGGGAGCACTGAGATTAATATACTGTATAGTATATTATATAGGGATGCACAATATAATCGGCC
>NW_015151835.1:88408-90587 GCF_000732505.1 Cyprinodon variegatus | reverse complement strand
CTACATGAGTTTTAATATATCGGCATATCGGATATCGGCCAAAATCCCAAAATCGTGCATCCCTAATATTATATATATCATTGCATATAGGTCAGTATATTAATCTCTAATTGGAAATGCAGAAGCCTCTTGGGTGAGACACGAAATGTCTTCTCTAAAACTTCACGTCCAGTTGTCCAGACTGAACTTTTCAAGCTTATTGAGAAATGCCTTTCTTACTATCTATAAAAAAAAAAAACTTCTTAAAATATATCAACATTTTCTCTGTGGTACATTTTCAGACTTACATGCATATGTTACCCCCAAGTACCAGCCGTTTATAAACCTTTGTGTTAATGAGATAAAAAATAGGAAGTACTGCAGCATATGTGATGTTTTAAATATTATCTTGTAGGTGCAGCAGAAAACCTGGAGAACACCATGACAGCTTTCAAACAGTGAGTTAAATGATCTTTTAAATCCATATTGAACTTATTTCTTTGAAGTTTACAGATTTAAGTGCCTCTAGTATCATTGTTAAGACCTTGATCTGAGAGGGTTTATTTATGAAGTCCCTGTGTGCTCTGTGTGTTGGTTCATGCAGTGCTGTGGATATTGGCACAGACATGCTGGAGCTGGACTGCCACCTGACAAAGGATGAGCAGGTCGTGGTCTCACATGATGCCAACTTGAAGAGGGTCTGTGGCGTCGATGCAAAGATCAGTGACCTGGCTTATGCTGTGAGTTTGGCTTCGAAAAAACGGCCAAAATCTATCATACATCTTTTTATTGTATGTGTTCTCCATTTTTTTTGTCTTTTAGAACTTTTTTAATTAAAGAAAGTTTGACATTGGGACAACATGTTAATATTTACTCATATTTTATTAGGAATTAGAATAAGAGAGAAAAAAACAACAACAATATCCTGTGGTTTTTGTGTGCAGCCTTTTAGACAGAAGGTGAAGGATCATGTGGTTCAATCAAATGAGATGCACACAAAATCCACCTGACTCTGTCACACGGTGGTTAATATTGTGATCTGTGGTTAAATGGGAATAAGCTGATTAATACTTCCCTAAATAGGTCTCTGCTTTATTAACTTAAAAAAAAAAGATAAAATGAAGTATAAATATGTTTCAATTAGTGGTTAAACAGAACCCTCCATATTTGTATTACTCATGGTAAAGATATGTAAAAACAGAACTGGAAATAAAGTAATCTAATGGCAGCAGCATAATCTTCAGAAAAATGAAACCCTTAAATTTTAGTAAATTTATTCAATGGGTGAAACTGTTTGGTGGTATTTGGAAAAGTTGTTTTTTTTTTTTTTAGTCCAGGAACCTTTAAATATTATACAAAATATCGTGTTTCCAGTATCTGATCGGTATTTGCCTCTCTCTTGAGTTCCTCACAATTTTTATCCATTAAGTTGTTTTATTTTTTTTATTTCTCCAAGCACAACAAGTAGGATGATAAAGAACGTTCAAAAATGTACTTTTGGAGAACATCAACAAAGGTTAGCTTCTTGGGAACCCCAAAGGCTACAGAACAAGAATATTTCAGTCTTAACCTTATCTTAAAGTCTGCAGTTTAGTCAGATAAGACTTGGATTGATCCTCAATACAACCAACTCTTCCCAGCATGAGTATATAGGAAGAGTACTGATAGCTGTTCAGCATATTGGAGAACCAGTAATACTGTGGGTCAGTTCCAACCACACTGGGAACTATCATCAAGTACAGGAATAAAGAATGATAGTGATCGACCGCCGAAGGCCACCCAATTGGTCTGTCATTGGTCCCAATCTACATGCTCTATATTTGATTTTTAATCACACAGTCTTCCTAGACACGACTGAATGTACAGGTATGGAAGTAAATCTGTGTCGCTGGGATTTGAATTAAAAATGCTGCTGAAATTTAGATGTTGTGTGTTTGTACTTACTGTTTCAGTGTTAAAATATGACAGAGCCGGTCATGCAAGCTCACGCTAACTCAACGGTGAGTTTATTACTTTCATTTTTCTGTAGTTAAGTTAGCGTTAGCTTGCATGACCGGCTCCGTGATGCTGGTTTTCCTTCAGTATGAGCGCCACAAGCGTCACATCACGTGACTAAGAAAACATAACGGGATTGGCTGGGTATTGGACACCACAATCCATTGCTAATGTCTGTGACCTGAAGTAACCCTTCCCTTTTTAC
>NW_015151835.1:75662-83808 GCF_000732505.1 Cyprinodon variegatus | reverse complement strand
TTTGTGTACTCACAATGAATCACTGAATACCTAGATACGTGACCAAAATAGCCAAAAACTTCTGTTTTTTTCCCACGATACCAGAGAAAACTATAGCTACAAAACAAACGTTGAAATGTCTATTTATTTGATTTGTTTGGAAGTCTTTTTACTGGCGAAACAGCAGATTTCACAGCATGACGGGCAGTGTTTAACTTTTGGCAAAGTTCCAACGGGAGTCACAATTCAAACATATGCCGTAAGAGACAGATAATGTAATAAGTAAAAGAAAATCACCAAAAATGTATATGATGATAAACGGTTTTCTTGATCTTAAGAAGGGAAAAGGCACATTTAAGTGAGCACTAGTTAACTGAGCACTCATCTCACAAATTTTCTTCTAACAAAATCCAGCAGCAGATAAGTATTAAGCGCTATTCCAGAAGACTTTGAATAAATACACATCCGGCGCTGACAGCGCAGGTGACCGCATTCTGCAGGTCTGGGTTCTGACAGTGCAGGTCTGAAGCCAGACCTCTCTCAGTTGATCTGCTGAGCTACAGGTCACCTATAAACGGCAGAAGCAGATTGGACTTTAGATTATTTTTTCTAAAGCAAACAGCCTCAGAACCTTAAATGGCTATATAGAATTTGTTATTATCTTTGTGTATGTTTTGCTTAAAATCTGGACTGCATCATTCTAGGCTGACAAAAGGGAGACTTGTGTAATTTCAGCATGGATGGCATCATATTACACAAGATATGATAAATGCACAAATCAACCTTATAAAGTCTTGTCAGAACATGCCTGCTCTGCCTCGGAGGATAGAAACTTCTCTGAAAAAAACAAATTTAACCAGACGAGGCCCTGGAATTGAACCGTGTAACAGATGAGAATAAAGACATACAGATTTTTAAAGACGTCTACCTGCCAGACAAGAACGAAACATGTCCCACACATATTTATTAAACAACTGTTGAAGGCAACTGTTGTCTTAGCATTTTAATCCCCTCCCATAGGATGTAATGTGTTAGTTTTATTACAGATTCAGATGAAGCAAGTGTTTAAATCAAGATGTCTCGTCTTTAGAACCCATTTAGAAATTTCAGAGAGCTGAAACAGCCATCCGATGAGGATTAGGAGGCTTCCTTTAATGTCAGGAATGGAGTTCTGACATTTAAAAGACTTCCTGATGCTCACAGTCTGGAAACAGTTCGTAACTTTATATGGGAGATTATGTTCAGAGATGTTTTAAAGCCATACCGGCTGATAACCCAAAGCATAGTATATTAATAAGTAGTTGACCTTCTTTTCTCACAATTGGTAAAGGGTGCGGGAATATCCTCTGTCTGATAAAGCACATTTTAGACACATTTATGTCTTATCAGTGGAAGAATACCTTTTTTCAAATAGATCCTTTTTTTTTTGTGGAACCTTGTATATTATTGTTAAAAATCCAGATAGATAAATTACATCTTAATCGAACCATAAATAAAACACTTAAATATACAGTTTAAATGCTTTTCTACCTGTATTTTTCTTTTCTAAACAATGTGCATTTGTGTGTTACAGTTTGCTGATGAGAAAAGCTCTTTTTCAACATTTAACTGCAAGGGGAATACAGGTAATGTTGGTGCAACTGATATTCAGCAGTTACCTATTGGAAAAAGGAATATTTATGCTTAGAAAGGTGGTAAATATATTTTAATTAAAAAATATAGAAACAAATAAATCATTTGATTTTTGTTTCTCTTACTTTTGTCTCCTCCTAAAGCTTTTGTGAGTTACTCCTTTTAAAACGTTGCAGAGTATTTTAAGAGAAAGATTTACCAGGAAAATGTCCCAAGTGGCGCACATGTTATAAATATAGATGGCAGTAGGTGATGACTCCTTCTATTGTCTGTTTGGATTAACTGTACGACTCCTGCGTCTGGTTTCAGGTGTACATTTGGGTGCTGAATGACGAGGAGGATTTCCGAAGGGCGTTTGACTTGGGAGCCACAGGAGTAATGACAGATTTTCCCACCAGGCTCAAAGAGTTTATGGATAGGAATGGCATTTCTAAGCCCCAGTGACCTGCCAACTCATACCTCTCTCCATCTCCACGGCCATTATCCTTCAAGCTCGCTGACCTGCCAAACAAGCTCTCCACATTCGCCCACTTTTACTGCACGCATTCCTGCAGACCTGCTTTCACTTTGGGGTTCTACAAGTATGAGGCTCACCTTACATTAGAGATGTATACTTTTATATTCGTAAGCTAGAAAAAGAGATTTATTTGTATTAATCAAGCCTTTTTTCATCTTAATTTACACATTCTAAAATTTTGGTTAAAGATTCCAAATAATAGAGCAATGGATATGATTGTAATGTAGCGACGGCCATGTTTGAGATTTAATATTAAACATACAGTCATGAAAAATGATTAGACCACTCTTGTTTTCTTCATTTCTTATTCTAAAACTGTATTACCGGAAGAATACAATAAAAAAAAAAGGGTGGTCTTATCATTTTTTCCAAGACTTTATGTTAAATAATTAGCCATTGCACATAAATATCAAAGATTATTTATGCTGTAGTAAAAGCAGCAGTCCACAGGGCACTGAGTTAAACAGTTTACACAAAAAAAGGTCCAGAAATAGTTTTAGCACATATTACATTCAAAAGGATACTTTTTTTTTTTTTACTCAAAAAGTATATGATTTTTTTAAAAGTTAGGTTTCAAAAATATTATTTTGTGAGAAATATGTTTTATTTTCCATTGTTTAAATATTTATTTTGAATTTACTTGTCAGGATCACCTTAAAAAGTCAATGAGACTTTGTCTACTGGTGAATCTGAATAATTTAGATCATCTCCTAAAAGTTCATTTTATTAGTTCCTTGAACAGATTTCATTTAAATTTCATGATTATATTGTAAAGTTAATGAATATTTAGAAAAATTCTGTTTATCAGCAAAGGTGAATATTAAATAAATCAAGTTTATTTATAAAGGGCTTTCAAACAATCACAACAAAGAACCAAAAGCTGCACCTAACTGCAAACTATAAAGATGCATTTAAAGTAAAATATATGCATTTGAACGATGGAAGACTAAAATCAGTAAAACCAATGTAGTATAGTGTTTGCTGAGGTTAAAAATCAAAGCTTAAAAAAATCTAATGGAGTTTATTTTAACACAAACACTTTCTAAAATATTTGTCTATGTGCAGGAGATTTAAAGACTCAATATTTGGTCTAATCTCCTTTTGCATGAATGATTCATTAAAGCTGCTTTGTATGGAGGTGATCAGCATGTGGCGCTGCAGAGGCATTCAGTAAATGAATATTGGTGGATCAGTGTGTGAACACTTAGAGACAGAGAAAATAGTTGGAATGCAGTTAAAAATCAACGTATAAATACAACACCTTCCCCATTTTTAAAGGGATTAAATATTCAAATTTTCTCATAAATTGGCCTTTAAGCTTCAATTAGCTGTAAGCTATAATCAACATAATATATGTAATGAATCTCTGAAAATAAGGTCCCTTTTTAATTTGAACTACTCAAGTATGTCATTGGTGATTGTTTAATTCATTAAGGTGATCTGTTATTTTACTCTGAGCTATTAGGAATCTTTAAATCTGTTCAACAAGATGTGGAACTTTCTGGCATTAGTATTAAAACTAAAGGCTATTTATGAATTTAATAAACTCCCAGAGTTCAGTGTAAAACCGTTTTTTCTTCCTAAAATTATAGGTTTACATCATACAATGTCTAAACTACTTTTATTTCACCCGCTTTGTGGTATTTCCCACTTTTGAATTGTTTTCCTGTTTTGTTTTTTTTAGACAGAATGAAAACAGTGTTAGGTGTTGAAGGAAACCTAGGTGTTAAAATAAAAATGACCACTAACATATTATGGTGTGTTCATCATATCTGAATTTCAAATAGGAAAAAATATATTTTTATGATGAGAAAAGCCCCCCACCCCACCCCCCCCAGCGACATATCATCTGATGTTGCCATTCTGCTTTAAAAGCTCCTTTCTGTTACATAAATAGGAAACTTGAAAGAAGCAGAGCCCTTTTAGTTCACTGTACTGTAATAGCTACTATTTGCTGGTTTTATTGTGCTTTTATACATAGAAATGTCTATTTAGAGTTTTCTCCTTGAATCGACATATATATATATTTTTTCTCATGTATGATTTGAGCAAAGAGTTTTGCACAGTTTATAAATTGTTCTCTTCTGTCTGTGTGACACTAATCGTATTTAAAGCTGTTTTTAAAAATGATGAGATGAGTTCTGTATTCAGACAGTTTATTGGAAGCTGACATGTATTAAAATCTGCAAGACAATGATGGCAAGCAGGGAATGCTCCTGTTGTCATAAGGAGGATGCCACTGGGTAAACCTGCTCAAACCAATGATTCTTTTTGATCTGCAGGTATGACCATGTGTTAATGGTCTGTAATGAATGTAGTATTGAGTGAATGTACTATTAGATGCAGTTTTGCTTTGAATTGTTATGTTTTTTGTCATTTACTGGTATCATTCAATGAATTTTCGTACAGTATTTCCTTAGCTGTCTGTGCACAATCAGCTTTTTCCTGAAATTGATCTACCAGACCTTTTACAATGATATTGTTGTACTGTACCCAGCGTCATGTTATTCTGCATGTTTTCAACAACGTTGGTCTGTTTTGAAAAGAATCAGTTTGTGGAACCAGGCCGCTTGAGTTTTCCAAAAACTTATCCCACATTCTGACCAGCATTTCATTGATTATAGATAATAAAAAGTACATTTACATCCACAACAATACAGCCTGTATTTTTTCTAGTAAATCATTCATTACATGGAGTTTAAACTGAAAAAGTAAGATTGGTCTGCATGTAAATGGAAGGTGAGGCAAGTTTATTTATACTGTACATTTCAGTGAAAAGACAAAAGTGCTGTATATAATAGGAAAACAGGGATAAACAGGATAAAAAAAAATAAAAAGATTGGTATTTAAATGTAACGAAGTCAGACTACAAACTTAAGCTAATAGTTTATTGATAGCACAAAGGCTCCTTTAAATTGATAAGCTTTTAATCTCCATGTAAAGAAACAAATGGTTTCAGTACTTTTCCAGATTAGAGGCAATTTTTCCAGTTTATTCCAGCTACTGCTCCGTGTTTAGTTCTGGTTCTGAGTATGGAGACTATATCTTAGTAATCAATTTATATTGATTAACAATTTAGATTGTCTATAAACTGTAATCAATTTATAGACAGAAGCATCTTGATGTCTATTCTCTGGGAAGACATCTGGTTGACCGCCAGAAGGGGGCGCTGTCGACTCGTGAGGCTCAACAAGTTATAAACGCAGAACAAATCTTCAAAATGTTAAGGTCATAGGTTGAGGTAAGTTTCTTCATTAAACATCTATTAGATTACATATTTAAAATATATTTTTCAGAACCAGTAAAATATCTACCGAACTCGACAAAAGCTTAAATACGTTTCAGAGAAATTCTAAAAAAGATTATTTACTGTATGTTAATTCAGCCAATAGGAGCCGTGTTGCTATGCAACAGCCTTTGCTGATTGGATGATTTGTTTGCCATTCAATCACCGGAAAAAATAAGGAAAAGACAAAGAGTTTTAACCCAAGATAGTTAACGCCACATTTACAACACAACCTTCATAAATCCTAAATATATAAAACAGTGAAGTGTTTTTTTGGCTATTATTATGATCTGATTAAAAAAGGAAATAGCACTGGGGTCAGTTTAATATAGAAAATGACAGTTATGTGTTTGTAACTTTTGGTATTATTCTAAAACTGTTACAAATATAGTTTATAGAAAATTATCAAATTAAAATCATTTAATTTTTATTACACTAGTTACACAGATTAAACCAAACGATTGCTGGTGCTTAAATCCTCTGAAGAAATTATTTGAGCTGTTTTTGGTTTTGAAACAATGCACGGTTTCTCGCATCTATAAAAACAATGTATTGTAATGCATCAGTTGAAGAGCGAAAAGAAAATCTTCAATGTTTTTTTTCAAAATCAGTTTAGATTTAAAAATGTCTTTATTAGCAAAACACTTAAATGGTTACAATCAAAAGGTTATATACGTAAACCAAACATAATTTTAGTCTTCATACGAACCAAAATGTATTATTTATTTGTCGAATTCTTAATAGTTTATGATTCTAATCTAATCGTAAACTATGATCTGTTTTGCTGTTTTAGTTACATAATAAAGGATAACATGAGTAGCTAAAAGTTTAGATGAGAAACATTATCTTTTTTTTTTTAGCTTTTTAAACAAAAACAAATTACTTGACATTTTACCTTTTTCTCAAAAGTGAAAGAAAAAACTTTCTTTTTAAATTCAATAACCTAAATTTACAGAAGAGGATTAGAGCCACTGAAAAAATAAATAAATAAATAGATTTTTAAATATTATTTCAGTTTAATATGGGAAAAAAGTTAGAATTCTGACTTTAATCTCAGAATTCTAACTTTTTTTCTCTCAGAATTCTGACTTTAATCTCAGAATTTTGGATCTTAATGTAGATGGGCACCATGAAGGAAGAGATGTGGGAGCACTCAGGTTCACTGACAAAGATGTGAGTTGTTGGGGAGGGCCAGTAACACATAGGTGGAAAATGACGGAATTAGGCCTCTTTTTACGTGCCCGAGGGGTCCCCGGTGATGCAATTTCATTAATGGAAGAGCAGAAGGTGATTAAAACAAGAGAGCTAGTTTAGTCCCTCAAACAGACATGGCTACAGCTTGATGCTAACATGTTTGTTTGCTGTCAGAATTCAGTCAGAATTCTTAGATTAAAGTCAGAATTCTGAGATTAAAGTCTGAATTCTGAGGAAAAAAAGTCAGAATTCTGTAATTAAAGTCAGAATTCTGACTTTTTTCTCATATTATACTGTAATAAAATTTTAAAATTAGTTAACGTTTTAAAAAAATATATTCAGAGGCCCTAATACTCTTCCACACTAGCTACAAGAATAATATTCGAAAGGGAAAAAAAAAAAAAAAGTAGGAAAGCATAAATCGTTCGGAGTGAGGCATCTCGCTCCGGCTGTCCGCCTCACCACTCTCTGTCCGTCTCAGTAAACTCCGCTGGGCTCCGCTGCGCGTCAAAACATTGCGTCTCTGCAGGACCTGCCAGGGCCGGAGAGCGGAGGAAATTTGCCCGGGGAAGGAATGCGAAACAGCTTTTAGGATTGGCAGTACCGAAAGGAAAACGAGGAAGTGCGACGTTTTATTTAGGCTACGAGGAGAGACGTGTTTTTCCTCCCCTCAAAGGTATGTGCACATTTCTCACCGTGGTGGTGCATTGTTGTTACGCACTGTTTTTATATCTCTCTTTGATGCTTTTCCAGGAAGCGATCTGGTCATTTGCCGTTTTCTTAATTAAAGTCTTTTCTACTTTTAGTCAGTATTTGCTGTTTCGTTACATGTCAACTTTTACATGCTGCATATCAGCCTATCAGAGTTGATGGGCTTTCCTGGGGATGCTGATATATCTTCTACTGTTTTGGTGTTTTTGTGGTGAACACGCATGTTGGCAGCCCTGCAGCAGCGCCACCCTCCTGGCATAAAGTCAGGGGGATCGATGCGGGTGATCATATAATTAGGTCATGTGATTGCTGACGGCAGTCACCTGTGGAAATCATTGCGGATTGCTTTCAGAGGCAGCAGCGTGTGGGTGTGAGTGTTAGGTGAGGCATCCCCGCCATCTGTGCTGGCTGAAGTTCTGCCCCAGATAAAGCGCGCCACATCCTGTGACCTGATTCACACCAGTAATTACGCATTTATACTGTAAACTAACCAGGAGCGCGCGTGTCTTTAATCCATGATGCATCGCTGACATGATCTGTCAAGACACACACACGCCCACGTTTCATTTTTAACCCCCCAATATCATGGCCTTTGTTTGCTCCTCTTTTAAAATTTTATATATTTTCCATCTAAAGCAGGGGTGTTAAACTCATTTTTATATCGGACAACTTCAGCATTATGAAGTCTGTAAAAGGGCTGGTTGCAGTTGTATAACTTCTGATTTCATTATCAGATTCACAAAGAGCATTCAGCTGTTAAATCATAACCCCAGTCAGTCTCTGCAGGTGGCCGCTCACACTGAGCCTGGTTCTGCTGGAAGTTTCTT
>NW_015151835.1:54559-74088 GCF_000732505.1 Cyprinodon variegatus | reverse complement strand
AGATAGATAGATAGATAGATAGATAGATAGATAGATAGATAGATAGATAGATAGATAGATAGATACTGAAGCCTAGTACAGATGTTTTTAAGAATTGGGTTGAATTACATTAAATGAAAGTACCTTTTCCTCAGCAGCTTTCTACTCCATGATGTATTTTTATTGCAGGGCAGATAGCCAGCGATCATGTGAGTGAGGGTCGAAATTAGGGGATCGAAGACGAGCTGCAAGCCCTGAAAGGTGATCCCTCACACACGGGGGCTTGTATGCTCAGAGAAAAGTTGAACAAGTCTGTGTCTATTTCATCTACCGTTTAGCCACTCCCAAAAAGCTTAGGGATAATACAAACTTGAGTAATTTGAACAAGTTATGAGCTGTTATGTGCTGTCTGTCAGAAGGTGTAGTGCTCAGATCAAGCATCACGGAACAAAATAAGGTGTAAAGGAGGAGCAGAAACAGGAGCATCCCTTCATGGGGGAGATTTGGAACAAGTTGGGAGTGGAGTCAGTGATGTCATTCTGCTGTAAGCTGCTGGTCTGGCTGTAACGGTGAGCAGAAAGCAGGATGAAAAGCCCATCATGTGCACAAATCGTGTTAGAACAGCGTAGGACGTGCAGCTCATAGAGGACTCAGCAGATTTGCCCTCAGTCTTTTTCCCTCTGTCTGCGATCATTGTCAAAAGCAGCATCTGCAGCATCAGTGCGTTACATAACCTTTTTTGTTGTCATGGTATGCAGGGGCACTTTTTTTTGTTGGTTAGTGGGACTAATGGCATGTAGGCCTTTGGACGGATGACACCCAGAAATGACCAGAAGTGACGGCTCGCTGACCTCAAACAACCTGCCGCAGGATGGATGAAAAGACAGAGAGGCAGCAAAGAAAAGCAATGAATATGCAAACAGGCAGAGAGGCACAGGAGAAAGATGAAGTGAAGATAGAGGCAGGCAGCCTGAACAGGATGCAAAAGGTTTGCACAGGCTGAAATTACTTTGGATATCTTGATTTCTCACTCTGTGTAGATCCCTGCCAGCTGCAAGTCATCTGATTGTTTATGCCATTTATTTTCTCTGTCATATTTTCATCTTGTTGTGTAGTTCAGAGCAGCTCCCTGCTGCTGGATGTATCAGAGCATCGCCATGCCCCCCTCCCATCAAACAGTGCTGCTTGGCTAAATGATTCCTACACATTTTAAGCCACTTTAAAGATGTGATTATTCTCTGGTTTTAGAAACTAATTGAGTTTGTCTGAAAAGGTTAAAGCAGCATTCAAGCTAAAACAAGCTGAATACTTTTTTTCCTCCTGTTCACCGTGTCTCTGGTGCTCGATATATTTTTATTTTACATTCTTTATTTAACATTCTTTCTTTGTGGCAGTTCTTTCCCATAATAAACTAGTAAAGTGGATATTTTTTATATGATCATCAGAGCCATTCTGAGGATCATCATAAGAACCATTTGGAAACATGTAAAAAAAAAATAAAAAAATTAAAATTTTGAGAGTTTGGGAATCAGATTTTTCTCTACCATTTGCAATCTCAACCTTTTGGCCTGCTGATTTATGTTTTGCTTGATTCCATATCTTTTTGCCTATGCACCAGAACGCTGTAGAGCTAAAACGTTAGTTGGATAGCTAGCAGTCGTAGGTCCTGCTGCAGAAATCAGCTTTTTCAGCTAAAACCAGCTTTTATTTTTCAAGTAGGCCCTAAAAAACCCTTTAAAGATAACAGCTATACATTGCAAGTTTTTACTTGTGTCTGGCTCAATCAAAAACATCCCCCTCCCCTACCTGTTGCTACACACTGTCAGTGTGCCGACCAATAAACTTTTCCTTCATTTACAAGAAATGCAAAGTTAAAGAATATTTCTGCTTATAAATACCCCATTTTAATCACGATTGAAAACATTATTTTACTGTATATTTTATTGTATTATTTCTGCACCGGTAGGACTAACTGTTATGCAGCTTTAGGTAAGCCCTGATAGTAATATATGAGTTATGCTAAACTAAGTTTGCCACATTATATTAATTAGTCAATAAATACTGTTTATCTAGTATTCATGATACAATAGAACAGTTATATAACAAAAGTTTCACTTGGAGTATGTATGCACTGCATAGAAAATTATATAATATAGGGCAAAACGGTGCAAAACTTTTTTCCATTCCCATAAACACCCACTATTAAACCAGAACCATGTACACAATAATTAGCAATAAATAATTGAGTGCAGGCATAAGTGTAATAAACAGAAACAGTGATGCTGCAGCAGAGGACACATGCCACACAGAGACAGACAGTACAGCTGATTATTTAAGAAATGGTTAGATTTAGGGCTGCAATTAACAATTATTTTGCATATCGATTAATCTGTCGATTATATTTTCGATTAATAATCAGATAGCTAAAGGTTCCTTAAAGAAGATTTTTTTACTAAAGTAAACTAGGTGAAACTAAAACTTTAAGCTTGAACTTAAAACTTAAGGAGTTCTGGATAAAATATATTGACAGACGAAAACACTTTTTAAATGCAAAATCTTTATATATTTTCTTACGATTTTGATAGAATTGCTGCTCTAAGTGGGTTTCTCTGTCAGCTAAAGGCATATTTTAGAGTATCTATGCTCCAGTTAACGATTAATCGAATACCAAATTATTTGACGATTATTTCAATAATCGATTAATTGTTTCAGCCATAGTTAGATTAACACAGTAGTGTAATAGTGAGGAGGGGGATGTCTGGTGTTCTGGTCTCCAATAGACCTGTTCCTTCTACCTGAGGGCAGCAGGTTGAGCAGGTGACTTCCAATAAGTGTGTCATGATTTTATTCAAAGATCTGACCCACATGCAGAAAACAAAACGGAGAGATCAGGTTAAGGTTTAACAAGGTTATTGAGAACTGGTAGAGATGGGTCCAGTGCTACTCTGAACACTGGTGAACCGGGACTGAAAAATGAAGGGGAAGTTCCTGTGGTTAGTTCAGGCTCAGTGGGAAATTTGAGCTTCGATTTGCAAAAGGGAATAAAGGCAAAATGACTCACTTTTCCAGAAAAGGTTTCTATCTCTGAATCCAGTCGGTTGTTCCAGTTATTGACTTGCTCATTGGAGGGCGGACAGGGTTTACCCAGGTTGAGGTGTTTCCTTGAGGAACGGAGGAGCTGACTGCCACTTAGATTTCCAATGGTACTTGAACAGTTTCTTGTGGAGGTGAATCCCTTGCTCAGTGTGAAGCACAAACAACCCCTTGGGGAAAAGTAGATCCAAACCTCCAGTTTGAACCCCAGCTCAGTTTGAAGCTCAGATGATCCTTCCAGGGAGAGAAGGTCCAAAACATCCAGTTTGTAGGATGAATTCCTGCCCAGAGGCAAAGACAATAACAACAATGTTAAGACTCAGGTTGACAAAAACTCAGTTTGACTCAGCAAAACTCCGCTAGGCTAGAGTACCCAAAACTGGCAAACACTCTGGCGTCGAGGTAGTGGCAGTCAGCAGCTTAAGAGTCCTCAGGTAATGAGGCAACCATCCGCAGGTGTGAGAGAGGACCAACGAGAACCAGGCGCCACCTGGTGGTGGAGGAAAAACAAACAGAAACACAACCCACACAGACTGGATTCCTAACAAAGTGTAGATATTATTATCAGCAAGGATTTATTTATTTTACTTTAGTATTGTGTTTTTTATCTTTCAGTAGATTTGTTTTCTTTTTTTTATATATCTGTCAACATTTCTAGCTTCATTGTTTTTGTGTAGTTTGATATCTGAAGATCACCCTGAGAGAAACACCCTGATTCTTCAGCTACAGCGGGTCCGCCTGACCCCCAGTTTACAAAATTGTCGGTATTTTCTTGAAAGCAAATTTTCTACAGTTTTGTAGATTTGCCTTGTAAAATCACTGCTAAATATGTATAGATGAATATTTAGGAATAATAGTCTGTTGTATCTTAATACAAAGGATCATAGTCTGATGTGATAAGGGGACCTTTTTATACTGAATGAGCATTTTTTCAGGGCATTTTTCTTACGCTCTGTTAAAGCTTGAAGACCTGACCGGGTAACTTCGATCAGGCTGGAAAAAGTTACCAATCCATTTCTCTGAAACAGGACTCCACCAGCCGGCTGTCAGACAGTCTTCAAGTGGTGGAAAATCGAAGCCACAGTTCCCCTCGAGAGTGGTCGACCAATAGATCCCTCTCTGGGTTATGGAGGCTTTTTCATGATTCCAGGTTTTGAGAAACAAAGTGTTATTAAAGCCTCAGATAATAGAACGTCTGGAGTTGAAGCTGTCCTAAAAGAAGTAGTGGATTTTACGTGTATACAAGCAGATGTTCAGGGCACATTTCCAACAGACACTATTTGTCCTGGATATTTAAAGCAGAAGTTGTTTTACCCACTTGTAGGTTGAGAGTCATTGATCAGACTCTTCAGAAAAGCAAACAGATAATCAGGTTATGCTTTGCCTCTGTATGTAAATTTAAAGCTGTTTTTTTTAAGGTGTGTCACGACTTCTAGAAACCCAAAGAGAATTCATGAAATAAAGTCATGAATAAAGTCAAATTGGACTTTAATATTAGTAAAAAAAAAACAAGATTTATTATAAAGAATCCCAAGGCTAAGAAGTTAGAATAAGGACGAAAAGAAATCTTTAAACATTTTTATTTTGCAGGAGGAAATTACTGCTATTCTTTAACCATTGATCACTTTCTATCCCCTAAGATGCATTGATTCAGAGACACTAGACGGTTTTCATCCAAACCTGCTGACGTACACAAACATTATGGCTACCAGGAAGTCATTTTCTCCTCAAACTTCAGCGCACTTTCACATATGCAACCGCCCCCAGGAGGAAACACGATACGCAGCCCAATAATGCAGCTAAATATTGTTCCTCTGGGGAGTTTTCTGCTATCAGGATACACTGAAGGTCAACAAACTCACAGACTCTAACAGTAAAATCATCTTTCAGTTCTGATGGATCCATGCTGTGCTTTGCAAAATGATTATTCATATTTTAAGCTTTCATGCATTTTAAAAGGATTTTTTAAGGCAACCCCGGCTTCACAGCAGAAGTTGTTTTTGATGTTAAAGCTGTGGGTTCCATTCCAGCTTCGTCCTGCCACATGTCGCAAGGAATTTAACCCCAAGTTGGCTGTCAATCTTGGCAACTTTCAAGGTGTTCAACAAGGCTCTATGGGGGCCCCTTATTACTAGAAAAATGATATATAAGTTAATTCAGTCTCTCTGTTACACAGAGTAGTGAATAATTCTCAAGCAGACTGATAATGATGATGGTTTTCACTTTGTCTGGGCGATTAATCATTTTTGAAAAATCTCGATTTTTTTTCATCAGTCCTCTCCTTGGGCCTCCATAGCTCAGATTGACATGGATTCATCACTGTTTGTTCATACAGTAGATGTTTACTCATAACCAGTAAACTAGCTCACTGTGTGACACCACTAATGTTAACATTTAGTGCTTTATTCTTTCATTGCTAGTTGTGAAAAATTATTGTTTCACAGATTTGGTTTAGTTGCCGTTTAAATTATGGTCACTTCCTAGTAGAGATGAATGATATCAAAGCTAATCTTTGAAGGAATCTTAAAAAGACTCTCCCTCTTCACTTAGAAAAAAAATATGCACATGCACCACCCTGTACCCGCTCCACAGAGGCAACGTCTATTAAACGAGTGGAAGAGCATGCGTGAGCCCATTTCTCCTCGTACACGCTCTGTTCAAAACATGCTGTTTGCATCGCTCATACAAGCTTACTTTCCAAAAAAAGATTTGCAATTTTTTCACTATGTCAGACTCACCATCGGTAAGTGAAAATGGGGACGAGCACGTAGGACGGCCTTAAATAAACATACAGTATGATTGACAATTAGTAGGAGCACTTATTTTGATGATCCACCTGGTATAGTAGAAACATAGTGTACTGTACCTTTAAGTAAAAAATAAACATTAATCAGATTTGGTTGGAGAAAAAATGGAAGATTTGACTTTTGAAGCCACTAGCTTTGTTAAACAGAGCTTAGTGGCCATGAATCAAGTCCTTCCTGACTTTCAAATAGAACTGAGTCTGAACTTTTGACTGCCGCATCATTCTAGGGTGATTGTCTTGTTGGAAGGTGGACCTCCAGCACCGTATTTTGCATGGCCTGTATCTAGCTTTAACTCTGAGCAGCTTTCCTGTCCCTGCTGAAGCATAAAAGCCTGATGCTACCAGATTTGCATCTTGAAAATAAAAATTCACAAATTTTATTCTTAAATAGTGCATTCAGCTGCAGAGATACAAAAATGAAATGTACGCAAAAGCTTAAAAAAATTAAATTTACTTCAACCAGAAACCTCTGCATGAAACTTTGAGGCACTGCATGGTTACTTTGCAGATTTTGTTTTGCTGTTACATGTATATAGTTCCTCCATCACATCAGACTCTAAGAAATATCTGCATTGGTTTTAAAATGGTTGAAAACGATAAGAATCTATGTAAACTGCACATTAAACATATTATATAACAGTCTGTTTATGACGGTGTGCTGATTCTGTGTGGCTGGAATCAACCTTTCATCTGATCTCAGAGGGCATGATGCTTACATTCTTCCTAAAACGACTGAAAGGATAAAGCACGCTCTTGGTTAAACATCAGTCTGTGTGCGCGGAGGGTCAGCTCTGACAACTGTAATGCGTCTTTGTGCCCCTGATCCCACGCTGTTGGCACCGAGTCAGAAGAGAGAAAACAAGGGCTCGTCTCAATGCTTTATTTATTTATCTGCTGCAGTCCTTCCCATCAGCCCCCGGAGCCTTTATCAGCCTTCATCAGACTCTAAAAACAATCATGCCGCAGCGCAGGGCCCTGCTTTCTCATTTGTCCCACGCTTACCGAGGCTCCTTGCTCCCAATCAGCATTTTTTGAGCTTTTCCAGATGCTTCTGTAAATGCAGACAGGGGCGGCACAGCAAGCTGTGAAGGTGACCAGCTCCTCAAAATCAGACAATGAAGCTCAGCAAAAACAAACGTTTGAAAGAAACTGTTTATTTCTCTGTTACTGAAATGAAGCGTGCTGTATTTTGATGGAGGCTTTGTGGAAACTTTAAGAACTCAGGGGAATGGGAACAATAAAAAGAACCTCTGAGGGAAAAGACACCAACTGTAATTTCTCCAGTGCAGACTATCAGAATCTATGGCTGACATGTGGGATGGCGTCCCACTACCAAGCTAATCGTTTCAATCTGCAGAGCGGACCAGCAGCAAGTATTTTAAAGGGTCGATCCCTTTGGATATCATGGAGGGAGCAGAGCATGATCCTCGCAGTTGTGCTTAGATAAGCAGATTATCCCTGCAGCTTGTGGACTTAAACATGAAGTGTGAAGTAGGACTGTTGCTTGGGCCTCTGTGCATCGACTGATCGCTGGCTTTGCCTCGGGGCGACAGGCTGTAGTTTACAGAAGCACCTTTGCACCAAGTGCTGGAAAGAAATTAGATTTTCTGCCAATGATTACAGGACGTGTTTATAAACTTGGTGCTTAGAAAACCTGAAGCAGTCTGGTGAATTGAAGAGCAGTCACAAGGTGATCAAAAGAACATAAAATACTTTTAAATGTGTACTTAAAAGGAACATGCTAACGAATAGAAAACCTTATGTTTATCTGTTGCATAAAAATCACAAGAATTGTTTTTTTTTTTAGAACATTTTACACTTGTTTGGTGAGTAAACTCAGTTTGCAGAGCTTCTGATGTGTCATTACTCTGATTCCCCGGTTAGAGATGTTCCATAAAGGCCTTGGACGTTTTTCAAAGAACATTAGTGAGCAAATTTCATCAGAGGAGGAGTTTAAAGCAGCGTGAGGTTATAAAACAGTATCCCAACCTTAGAACATTTAACAGGAACTCCATGGAAACTGGAAAGAGGGTTGCAGAGTTAAAGGGGTCATAGAATGATTCTATAGGGTATTTGGTGCTGGTCCTTAAGGTCTCTGAATAGGGTGTGCACCATTGGTTGGGCTGAAAATTGCATGTTTGCTGTTCTATGAGCCCCAATGCAAGCCTGGTTATAAGCCTCAGAATGAAACGGTTTTCTTCTTTTTATGGTATGCTCATGAATATTTAAATGTGTGCTGATTGATTGGTTTTAAAACGAGTGAAGCTGCTGAGCAAAGACGCATCATAGCAACAAGCACTCACTCACTGAAACATCAAATGGTTAATATGGTAGGGTGACCAGACGTCCTCTTTTTCCCGGACATGTCCTACTAAAAAAATGTCGGGGGGGAATTTCAAAATCATCCGGGATTTTGGTCGACTAATGTGCAGCACTTAGTCGAAACAGGGAGCCAGTGGGGGACGGAGCCACCAAACCCGGTGACGGTAGCCTGGACAGCGGTGGCCCCGTGCTTGCCCCCGCCTTGCAGCACGGTAAGGCAGGCGGGGAAAACATACTGTCACCGGGTCGGGTTTGGTTGCTTCGTCCCCTGTTGGGACCCGGTCCGGTCCATCCAGCGCCCTACCGGGACCCACCCCACAAAAAAACAACAAACAAACAGTATCCTCCTTTTCAGAAACCCCAATCTGGTCACCATAGATATGCTAGCATTGCTATCAACAGCTTAGTGACAGGGGTCTTCTGATACACAAACATAATCCATACCTGTCGAATCTTCAGGAAAACTGTGAAAAATGTCCCCTTTCTCCATGCAGCCTGGAACACTGCATTTATGCCCGTGGTTCTGGCTCATTATCAATAGGGAAACTGCCTGCTTTGTAATTCTTGTAGAAGTAAACCCAACTATAGGCTAAAAAGCTAAACTGGTGTCTTACATCTACCTCTATTCATGTTCTTGGGCCGTGAACCAGTGCGCTGGTCTGTATGTAATTTTTTGGGCACGACAAAAGTACAGGCCAGAGCCAAATAAGGCAACATCCCAGAGTTAACGTCAACTCGCTGCTTCATTTGAATTCGCCCGTTATAAGGTGGAAGTTTAGAATTATGAGATTTACAGATAAAGGAGGTGTCGATGGGGTTTGAACTTCTCTGTGCGTCCATTTCACCAACTGAACTATTGTTATTCATCTATGACAATGTAAGCTCGGTTTTGCATTCTATGACCCCTTTAAAGCCAAATCAAGACATCAAAATTAAGAGCAGCCAAAAAGATCCACAAAAACTATGAAGGACCAGTAGAGATCCACAGCTCAGGACTAGTATTAGTTGTGCTGTTCACAAGTTTGAAAAGATGGTTCACTTGCCCAAAAGACCAGGTAGGAGTCAGAGCCAACAGTAGATAAAGGGTGTTCTGGTCAGATGAGAAAAAATCGAACATTTATGGGCTACATCTTGAATCACTGTTTGCGACTGAAAGCGAATGCTTAAAATCATCCTGTAAAACATGGTGGTGGTAGCATCATGCTATGGGTAGGCTTATATTTGGCAGGACCAGGAAAGCTGAAAAGCTGAAAACTTCATATGAAGCTATTATACTGTTCAGGTGTGAGGGGTGAGTAGATACCCCAAAATTGTACTTGAGTCAGAGTAGCACTACTTTAACGAGTACAAATAAAAAGTAGGCCAAGAACTTAAACAAAAATGAGTAAAAAAAATATTTGGTATTTGTTTGGAAATGTTGCAGTCAGAGAGACTGTATGTGCAAGTTTTGGCATTTTAGATGCATGAACAATAATAATAACTGATGATGATAATTACAGACAAACAAATTCCTGTAGAGGAAATACTTTTCTAAATCTAGATTTTACAGCATGAAAATTATAAAATCAAACCTTGCAGTGTGAATTGTTTATATGTTAGGACACAGAGAACTTCAACTGACATTATCTACTGTTTACTGTCATAGTAGACAGAGAAACCAAGGAGTAGCGATGTACAAGTACGAAGTACCGTACAGTTAAAATACTTCTAAGAGTACATTTTATTCAAAACATTACTCGAATAAATGTAACTATTTCCTACCACCTCTGTCAGGTGTTTACCTCCCGACCCACCGCCCACCACGGCCCTCACCTGTGTGTTGCGGTGCTTCCCCTGTGAGCCGACCTGGGCTGGCAGTCCCTTTTTGCACCGCCCGCCAACACCGCCCATGGTCAGGATGACGCGCTCCAAGACGTTTCAGGCATACCTGCCGAGCTGCCACCGGACGTACAGCTGCATCCATTGCCGAGCTCACCTGGCCAACCACGACGAGCTCATCTCCAAGGTAAGCAGATGCAGCGCCGGCCCCGTTCCACTTTGGTTAACCTTGCTGCCCGACGAGTGCTGCCTCAGAACCAAAGAATCATCCGGTCATTTTCAAAGAACAGGATGTGAATATATTTCCTTTAAAAACAGAGATTTAAACAAATTGAAAAAACAAGCCGCAGGTTTTCCACCTGTAGGTGTGTATAATCCACCATCACACTGCTGCACGTGGATGGATTATATTAAAAGCTGGAAACTGAATTGGATTATGGATGCACTGTTATGAAGACTGGCTCACCTGTGCTGAGAGGCTTTCCGCTGAGCTGCACTAAACAGAGCAGTTTAATGAGCAGCTTTGGTTTACAGGAAACATCGACCCACCCCGATGATTCTGCTAATGCTTATGGTGGATTGAATGTGTTTTTCCTGCAGGTTTCAGAATACTTAAGCTTTTCTTTAGCTTTTATTTTAGGACCTGATGTCTCATCTTTTCGACTTTTTTCTCTGCAGTCGTTCCAGGGCAGCCAGGGCAGAGCTTACCTGTTCAACTCAGTGTGAGTACCGATCCCAAATCACATCTCACAACATCTGTTTGGAAAAAATAAGTTATTGAGAAGCTCTTATGCTTCTCAGAGTTAAGATAAAGGACTGATCTGCTTCCATCAAGCTACTGAAGCATACGCTTCCTTATTAGATGCTTGTGAATCACCAGCCCAGCTCTGTTGGAGGCAGAGACCTTCTTATTAAAACTTTTTCCGCTCTGCCTCTCAGGGTGAATGTTGGGTGTGGCCCTGCAGAGGAGAGAGTCCTGCTGACAGGCCTGCATGCTGTGGCAGACATCTACTGTGAGAACTGCAAGACCACTCTGGGCTGGAAATACGTGAGTGTCCTCGGCTGATCCCAGGTCTAAGTTTAGAGGAGGATAAAGTGGAGGAGTTGTTCTTAGAGTGAAACCTGCTTTTATCTGGAGCACAAATATTTTTGGATGGCTCCTCTCTGAGGGTCGATGCTGTAGCTCAGCTGCAAACTGACAGATGGAGGTCAGATGTTTCTTCAAGGTGTGATTATTTTTAAATACTTTTTTTTCTGAATTTCCAGGGAACACAGTGTTGTCCCTTTTATCAGTGAAGACAAGTGGCTCACAGTATATTCTGGATTTTGTCCTGATTTATATCTTACATTCAGGAAGCATGCACAGTGGTCTTAAATAGATCTCTGGGCTTAAAATTATGTTTTTCTTTACTTTTAGAGCAGTTCCTGACAACTCCAGACTGATTTCTGTCATTCGATGCTGATTAAAACCTTTGTTCCACTCTAATCTCAACCATTAGTTATTTCGGTTTGCTTTCATCAGCTTTGTGCATCTAGAGACTCAAATTCTGTCTGTTCTTTCTTTGCAAAACAGCTCAAACCAAACCAGATACAACTGAGAGCTTCTATGAACATTGGTTTGTATGTCTTGCAACAAATTCTGAAATAGCTGAAGTTCTAGACTTTTACTAGGCCTTTCTGGCTCATGTTTACTTTGAAATAAAGCTATCCACTGGAGCTCTGGATGTATGTCAAGGGCTGTTGTCCTGATGAAAGGTGTCTGGTCTGAGGTCCCCACAGCATGATGATACCACCCCCGTGTTTCATCTTGGAGATAGTATGTTATGGTTGATGTGCAGGATAAGCTTTTACACATAGTGCTTTGCATGTAGACTAAAAAGTTTATTTTTGGTCAAAGTGGTGCTGATTTGAAGCGCAAACTGAACATTATGGGCGTCCTGATACAACTTTTTCATTTCTGATATTGCAGCCTATAGTATTGACTGGTATGGATATTTTGATTTGATTTGATTGATTTTATTTATCTCACAGTGGAGAAATTGACTCATTTGATCGGGTAAAATAGTCAAAGGAGAAGAATAATGACTCAATATGATATTGGTATGAATCATATATACTTATATTGCTTAGATTATGGTGTGGAATGATAGGAAAGGCTTGATCAAGTGATATTTCTCAAAACAACAGCAATAGGTGTGAGAACAATAGATGTGATCGTTTTCTTGTTTACGAAAAAGTTAAATGAAATTTGAACCAAAGACCCGAGATTTTACAGGCAGCCAGATATATTCTCGTATGAATTTTTTAACTGATATCAGGCTGATTTCCAATATCAGTATTGGATCAGGACGGCCCTAAGGAACATCATGCTGCCGTAATAATAATAATTATAATAATAATAATAATAATACATTTTATTTAAAAAGGCGCCTTTCTGGACACTCAAGGTCACCGTACAAAAGCATAAAAACACAGTGTCAGAAAAAATTAAAATAAAAACATTTTAAACAGGTCCAAGGATGGGACAGAAAACTTATGACTTACCAGAAAAAGTCCAAAGAAACACTTTCAAAGATCTCCTAAAGAACATTTTGAAGATAAGTTTGGTTTATTTCCCTTTAACATTCTTGCCTTCCGAATTTATGCATTCAGTGAGATATAATGCGGTTACTGCTTCCCGTTAATGAATTCCCTAAAGGACCAGTGGAAACTGTTGATTTTTATTAATAATCATTGGGGGATATTGGCTGAAAAACCCTGAGTAGTTATCAGTAAAGGCTGCCGGGGTCAAATAAACACAAACATGGCTCCTATCCCCTATCCCCAAAACAAAACATTAAAACAACTTAAATACATCGATTCATTAACAATAAGTTGCAGGTTATTCAGTTAAGAACAGAGAAACAGATTAGGTTTTTGGAATAAAATAAAATCATACAACCAGACAGCCAAACTACACTCTGATATAAAAGTGAATTAGAACTGACTACATAATATAATACAGCAGCTGCTTAATAAACGCTGAACTTTGCTGCTTATATTTAGGATTAAGCTGTGATACTAAAGGTGGAGGAGTTATTTAGGTCTGAACCGGATGGACTGTTTAATATATCAGTAGAGCTAAACATGTGCAGCTGTCAACCCTTCTTAACATGCCAGGGGGAGTTTAGACTGAAGTGCCGGCAGTCGTTTCCTTAAAGGGTTAAAAAGGGACACTGGCGTCCTTGTTGGTGGATTGAGAGGCTGCATTGATCCAACCTCCTACTATAACAACCACAGCTCCAAGGCTGAAGTCCCTTCAACTTTCTTATGGCCTTAAAAAGAAATATTTTCTTTATGTTTCTGTTGAACACTGGGGTAAACCAGTGTTAAAAGCAGCTTTCTCCTCAGAAGTTTCTATTCCTGGCAAAGACCCACAGTCTAAAAGCAGGGCTGCAGCCGTGGAGAAAAAGCTCTTAGGTTCGACCTGCTGCACTCCTGGAAGGAGAAATTGGAGATTAGGCCTCTGCAGCTCAAAAACCAAACTAATCAATGACAGAAAAAGACACATGTGCTCGCTTAAGTGTTTTGGACACCAGTTACATTTATGTTAGTTTTTTCTTACAGTTCTCTCATGATTCGAAAATTGAAGGTAACATCCAAAATGTTAATGCAGTTTGTTCTGTTTGGCATTTATCTATTTTTTTCTCCAACAAAAAGACAAGCTGGACTAATTAACCCTTTAAAGCCTGAACCAGGAAATAATTGAGAGAAGATTCTACTTTTCCAAAATTAGAATTGTCATTGAACTTTGTGAAAAATGAAATAACTATATACATTTTGTAAAAACTTTAAATTACATCATTTATTTGCATCAATTTTGATATATTATGCATTTCTATATCATCTTTTATATGTTTTCTGTTCACTACATGTGTCTGACTATGTAAGTCAGGCTTTCAAGAACAAAAACATCACACTGATGATGCAGAGGTTTCAAGATCTCCTCTATCAAATATGATACCCTTGGCTTTAAAGGGCTAATATGCTAATATGATACCCTAAATAAAAGTTAATGTAACCCATTTGCTGGAGGAAGTTGAGTCATACTGTGTGTAATTAAATCTTTTTTAAAGGCCTCAGAGGTTTGTCAGTAAAATCCTGTAAAGAAATAGTATCATTAATGTTGTTGGTGAAGTTTGATGCACGCTAGATCACGGGACAATATTTCAGACTAAAACTCTTACAGAGCTTAGTTCAATCCCATGCATGATGATTCCCACAACACAGCTCCCATAAATCTGTTTCCTCTGTGGTGAAACATGGCAGTGGCAGCATCATGGTGTGGGGAGGTTTTTTATTTTTTATTTTATTTTTTTAGCAGAGACAGCTAAGCTGGTCAGTTTATAGGAAGATAGTTTGCTCTAAATGCATAACAACCTTATGAAGAAGCTGCAAAAGCCAGAGGGACAATGGATCAGAGATTCATGTGTTCGAATGGACCAGTCAATGCTTTAGCTCAGCTGAGAAATAAAAAGAAGAATGATTATCTGTAGCTGTCCAAAGCTGATGACCCCAAAGGATTTGAATATGTAATTGCTGCAAAGTTTGTTTTTATAAAGAATTGGCTCAGCAGGGCAAATTTTATTTAAAATAAAATATAAAATCCATGCATTTCTTTTTTACAGTTTTACAGCTAGTGTTCACCACTTTGTGTTGCTTTGCCACATAGAATTGGATCGATGAAATTTCAATGGGACAAAATGTGGGAAGGTCTGAATATTTCTGCCAGGTGCTGCAGTTCTGGATGAATTTCGAGCTACTCTCAGGCTGAAAAACATGTTTCAGCCTGCAGACGCGCAGCATTTGGAGCGATTATTTTCAGACCTCCAGGCCATGGTTAAAAACACCCTTCTGTCACGAAATGCAGCGTAATAGCAGGCATATATACACAGCCAAAAAGGTGGCTTTTAAATACAGCAGAATTTTTTTAACTGCTTGAGTCTGAACTTGATGTGATTTAACCCTTTGAATGAGTCGCCGTCTCCTTTCCTCCCTCCAGGAACACGCGTTCGAGAGCAGTCAGAAGTATAAAGAGGGGAAGTTCATCATCGAGCTGGCCCATATGATCAAGGACAACGGCTGGGATTGAGGGGAGAGCAGCTGAGTGACGACCACATCTGAGGGAAGGGATGGAGGCACCGGGTGTTGAGGGGGTGTTTGTGTGCGGTGGGTGAGTGTGTGACTTTGGTTTGGCTGGTTTACCATTAACCTCTGTAACTTACTGCCCATCCCTTCCTAACCACACACACCTCTTGATGTACACACACGCATTACGCGTCGTAACAACCACCGACGTCCCAGACATCCCAGCTTGCCAGGAGGAAGGACTAGGCTGCATCCCAGCTAGCGGGACTAGATGACTGGCCAATAGCTCACCAGACAAGATGTTACGTTTTGGTTTTAGTTTTATAAAACACAAGCTCTTAAAATCAGCTCCGCAAAACGTTCTCTCTGCTGTGACCATTATTCTGCCTTGTCTGAAAACACTGCAAGGTGTCCATTGGCTCAGGCCGGCGGTTTACTTTGGTACTGGTTAAAAATGTTCACCTCTGTGTCCCCAACATGAATCAGGTGTGACGGGAGATTAAAAAAAATTACTGATCAGCTGAGGTCTGGGTCTGAGGAGCCCAGACATGCAGGCTGTAGGACAGTTCTGTGTGCAGAGATTGCCCCCCACTGGGCTGCTCCTTTGAGACGCTGATCTAGATCCAGTTACATTGCTGCTTAAATGGCTTCTGACTGGAACCCTTCAATGCCTTGCCAGTGATGCAGCCCAGGATTAGCAGGGCGGGGCAAGAAGATGGAAAGATGCAGACGGAGATGCACAAGGTGGTTCCAAAAGCTCTGCAAAAAGCAGCTCCTCTGGGTTATATTTTTGCTAAAAACCTTAGCGTTGTAAAGTGATCAACTGATCCTCCCATCAATGAGGTCCTGCTGCTGTTGATGCATCAAAGCTGTCTGGGATTCTGGAAGATCTATGAACACTGTGAGTAAAGGTGATGAGGCTCTGCAAGGTTTGAGAGCAGAGCTAGTGATCGCTAGAAATAGCCCCCCCCCGCTGTCATCCAAAAAGCACTAATGCATGACTACATGACCACAGAGGTATGTACTGTCAATGCCTATTTGGACCTATCAATCTTGTTTTAATTTTATTTTTTTCAGTCTGGGATCAATGCTGTGAAACTGCTGTTACTCTGATCTTCCGTCGCTGTCCGTAAAAAAAACAAAAAACATGGAGCAACACTATGATGCAAACTTCCTTACTCACTTATACAGCCGCCATCAAAGGTTACATGTCATCTAAAATGGCCCTGGTTTTGGGTTGGAAAAAAAAAGAAGTAAATAAAAAAAACAATTCAACAGAAAAACAACATTTACAAACAAAATGCAAGATGATCCACCCTCCAGGTTAATACACCAAACTAATTTAAGGCCAATATCTTCTGATTCGATTTTAGCGTTAAGTCTTTGGTAGGAGTCTGCTTCCCTCATCTTTGCCTGCTAATATTTGCCCATCATCTCTTCCAGACATTCCCCAAATCTATGAGTGTGAGGAAAGTTCATGTCCACCGCCCTGTTTACCTGAGCCCACAGATTTTTCTCCCTATTTAACCATTGCTTTCCAAAACCTGTATTTTCTTCTCACAAGGTCATTTTTGGGTTGACCTGGGTGCAAGTTTGGATCCGCTGTGAAGCAGAAAAACAAAACTGCCCTTTATCTTCAAATTTCTAGTAGGTTCCCTGGAGGATTTGGTTCATACTTGTTTATATTATGAGCTGTTATTGAACCAAAACCTTAATAAAGTTCCATCTAAAGACAATGTACCCCAGATCATAATGCAGCCACTACCATGTTTAATTGTTGGTATGATTTTTTTTTTTTTTTGTTGTTGCAGAACTGTGTTTTTGTTGAAAATATACCTTTTTTTAATTGTGATTAAAACTTAGGTTTTGATTGCATCAGATCATAACACTTTTCTGTATATATTAGAGCTGCAACTAAGGATTATTTAGCAAATCGATTAATTTGTTGATAATTTTTTCAATTAATAATCAGATAGCAAAAGGTTCCTTAAAGAAGATTTTTTACGTAATTAAACCGGGTTAAACTTAAGAATTTCCACTTAAGGAATTCTGGATAGAATATATTGACAGATGAAAAAGTTATTCCATCTTAAATGCAAAATGTTAATATATTTTATTTATGCGTTGCTCTATCAGCTAAAGGCACTTTTTACTGTCTCTATTCTCCAGTTAACGATTAATCGATTACTAAATTAGTTGAGAATTATTTCAATAATCGATTAATCTGATTAATTTTTTTTCATTCCTAGTATATATGTTTTTTAAAATATGGCTTCTTTTATAAAAAGAAAAAAAGATCTTGGCTCTGGGCAGTTTTCCCTAAGTTTTGGTGCAGTGTCCTCTTTTACGACTGTATTAACTGTCCCATTGTGGAGCATATATGATTATATGGATTATTCTCTACCCTTCTTTTGACCCCATAAGATCATTTTGATCCTTTGTAATCTCTACAAACAGCAAATTAAGCTAAAGCATTACAAATGAGTAGATATCAGGGAAATCCAACTAGGAATCTGTATTTTACTTTGAGTTAATCAAATTCAGAGAAATAAATGATAAAACTGCATAAAAAATTCACACATTTGTGCTCACATTTGCAACCAGGTTAATTCTTTTTCACATCTCCACCCAAATAGATCTGTTTTTCTGTTGAATTGCACATGATACAGAGATAAACAACGGCAGGAAAAGGTTTTGGGATCTTTTCTTTTGATTTGTTTTTCCATCACCAAACCCTGGCACTTTGACCGGCATGCGTACACTGGAAAAAATCGAAATCTAGATAAGTCATGTTTTTTCTTAAAATAAGTGCATTTGTTCTTGAATTGAGGAGATAAACGTAACATTTTGCCAATGGAACAAGATAATTTAGATTTGAAATAAGAAAACACAATTGCGTTGTCTTATTTCAAGTGCATATTATCTAATTATCTTATTTTAATAGTAAAAATACTCATTCCATTGGCAAATTTCATTTACCTATTCAAATCAGGGGTAAATACAGTTAATTCTAGATCATTTTTCTAGTGTACTATTTCCAAAAATAACACTGCTTCTGTTGTGTTATCCGCATGTCTGTTGTTTGGAGACTTTATTTCGTAATATATAAGCTACCATTTCTAGGTTCTTTGATCCTAACTTTCTTTGCTAAGGCCAGGCCATCCTTCTAGA
This sequence comes from Cyprinodon variegatus, assembly GCF_000732505.1. Classification (NCBI taxonomy): domain Eukaryota; kingdom Metazoa; phylum Chordata; class Actinopteri; order Cyprinodontiformes; family Cyprinodontidae; genus Cyprinodon; species Cyprinodon variegatus. The sequence goes on along the minus strand of NW_015151835.1, from coordinate 55,772 downwards.
TGCGCTGTATTTGCGTTGAAGGAAAACGAGATCATCAACGAATGCCTGATCCATTGAATGAAGGGTACATCGCCACATGCATAATATAAAACTGACTAGTTTTTTGTCCTCGTCACATTTCTTGTGAGAACATTGTGTTTTGCAGTGAAACATTGTGCCGTGATGCAAAATCTAATCAGTTTGATTTCGTCCATTTGAGCTGTGAAATCGATTTGCAGATAAAATCCGATCCTGGTTTAGAGGAAATAAAATTTGTTTGTTTTTCACAGACGTGCAGACATTGCTTCACAAGTTGCCCTGCAACTAGTGAGCTCTCTCTCTCGTTTCCAACCAAACCAAACTTTTGACTCTTCAGTAACTCGCAGCAGCTGAGGGTCTAGCTGGAGGCTGCGACATTAAATCCAGCACAACCAAAGAACCCACCCATCAACAGTTAATTGACCAAACAAAAGATTTCATTTTGCTTGGACATGTTGCAAAACAAGAGGGTGTGTATTTAGTTACAAGCCAAGTTTGTGGATAGCCTTTCTCTGTGATATATGTAATGCATTATGATTTTGTAAAAAAAATAAATCTTAATATATTCTATTTACTCTATTCATCATGAGGATTACTGTTCATGTCAACCTCTGTGTTACAGATTGTAAATAGTGTTAATGTATTGTGTTTATTCTATGATCAATGTGATGATGAATGAATATGATTTTAGGTCATGTCACGCCTTCTCTCTGGTACCCCACATTGGCTGTACAATACTACTTTTTTACTGATGACATTTTAACATATTTTGTAAAAGCAAGATGCTGATGTTGACTATATAATTGGATCTTCATCTAATAAAATGCACCTTAATGTCTGTATGTATTATAGTCTTTCTTTAGGTGTTTTTTTTTGTTTATTTTCAATTTTAATGCAGGTTATTTTAGAGTTTCACAATCAGAATAAAGTTTATTGCACTTACAAGGAATTTGACTTGGTGTTGATGGCGCAGACGAGTATGTTGTGGAGGAGAAAGAGTTTAGCAGGATGATAATAAAATTATAATTTAAGAATAACTTTAAAGAAAATGACTAAGACATTGAAGATAACTCAAAGGGTACAAGTGTCTGTACTTGAAACCGATGATGAGAAACAGAAAAACAAGGAAACGTTTTTCTGGTTTAGTGACTATGGTAGCTATGAAGGGAACCCAAGTAGTGCTAAAATCAGTGAA
>NW_015151835.1:0-54549 GCF_000732505.1 Cyprinodon variegatus | reverse complement strand
TATATATATATATATATATATATATATATATATATATGTGTGTGTGTGTGTATATTTATTTATTTATTTTATTTTTTTCACATTTGTGGGTTTGATATTGTATTCACCGAAATAACATAATAGCAAAAGCTAATCTCTCAATAGCTAGACTAGCTAGAATAGTTACCGTTTATAAACTTAGCTTGATGTTGCTATGGCTGGTTTTCTTCCAGCTATTTTCTATGATTGGTAGTTTTTTTTTTCTTTCATAAAATAGATATAAGAACTAATGTTTGAAAGCTGAACTAAACTCTAGTACCCATTTTTTCATTTTATTTCTGCTCATATAAACGAGACGGATCAAATAAAATAGCAGAAGCTATGTCCTCAACAGCTAGCCTAGCTGGATACTAGCTAGCCTAGCCAGAATAGTTGCAGTTTATAAGCTTAGCTTGATGTTGCTATGGCTGGGTTTCTTCCAGCTAATCTCTGTATGATTGGGAGTTTTTTTTCTCTCCATAAAATAGATATGAGAACTAGTGATTGAAAGCTAGAGTAAACTCTAGTGCCCATTTTTTTTAGTTCTCATATAAAGAAGACAGGCCAAAAAAATAGCAAATTTATGTCCTCAACAGCTAGCCTAGCTGGATACTAGCTAGACAAGCTATTGTATTTTTAAAATTTTTCCATCCATTAGCTTTATCAATGTCCACCATTTCATGTGTTTGAGGGAGGGTTACAATGAGTCAATATTTTGTCCTCAGAGCTGATATCTGAGAAGCAGGACCAATTAATGCTTCCCTTTGTGGCGCCATCCAACAGGCGAGCTGAAGCTGCTGAATGGGACAGTGTGGTTTGGGTGGAAAGCTTCAAATCCATAGAGCAGTCAGGGTCCCTATCATTTCATTCACTTATTACTGTGTCCATCAGTCACCTCAAAGAAAGTAGAGTCTGATAAACCCTGCTTAGTGGGGGGGAAGCTTTTACAGCGTAATATCTCTCTGGACTGATCTAAACTTCAATAATAACAACCTCAGTTTTTCCAGGGAGACACTGCCTCACCCCATCCCACTGCCTCCATCATTCAGGGGAAATAATGTAAATCCCTTTATTGTCCCTCACTGAGGAAATTCATTTTCTGCATTTTGACCGATCCCCTTGGGGAGCAGTGGGCTGCCATTGTGTGGGGAGAATTAGGGGTTAAGGGTCTTGCTCTGGGACCCAGAGTGCAGGCTGTAGGGATTGAACCGGGAACTTCCAACCTTCTGAGAGCACAAGGGCACTGCTCCAACCACTAGGCCACCACTCCCCTAAATCTCTCCTAAATAATCTTTGCCAAGGTATAGCATATTAAGTCAAAATGCATTTGCTAAAAGCCAGAAAAAGTCAAATTCTCTACTGTATATGCTAAGTTTACATTTTTTCCATGGTGCTGGATGTGTAATCTGTTGCTATTCTTGGAGTGCAGTAGCTACAGCAGCCTGTTTTTCTCCTCACCACTGTTTGTCTTTAACACCAAAGCTGTCAGGGGAATGATGCGTGTGATGTTTTCTGTGAGAACTCGATCATGCGTGTGTGCGGAGGAGGATGAGTGTGTGCCCAAAGAGTCACACCTGTTCGTCATGTACTTATCAAGCTCCCTGTTGTGCTGACCTAATCCCACTCATTCCCCTCCACTTGTATGCCTCTTCTTCTATCCATCTTTCAATGTTTGTTTACCTTTCTCTCCCTCACAGTTTGGTTTTCAGGGAGCCTCCTGATCTGATTTTTCTTTACTCTCTGTGCAACTTGGATAACCAGTTGCAAAATCTGACTGCAGCAGATGGTGTCTTGTTTGGACTGGGCCACGTCTCTTAGCAACACAGTATTTCTCTTCCCTGAACCAAAGCAGCAGAGAAGCTGGTGCCATGCACTGTCTGGGTCTGTCTCCATGATTGACCCGACTACCTCGCAGTGCTGATGTCTATTTTTACATCCGTCCTTCTTTGATGTCAGAAGTAGGGCAACGGCTGGCCGCCTGGATTACTGAACATGTGTAATGATTACATTTAATGCAGGGCAGCAGGGAATACGACCACCTCCTCCCAGCGGACATAATGTCATTTTTAACCTAGATTACACAGATGTTCACATTTATTGTGATGCCTGGAAGAAAAGGGGAAAACAGAAACACATTTCGGTCACACAATGGCTCTCTCACCGGTGGCACGGCACAATGGGCATTTTCTTTCTAATCACATGACCTAATTCTCAAGACTAACTAAAGTAACTACAATTTGAGTTTGCCACTGTTGAGAAAGACGTCTGATTAGTCCCTCAGAAACACAGACATGAAAGCATGGACATGCATTTCCGTTTTGTACAGTTTGGTATTTTCCTTGTCAGAGTATAAACACTATCTAACAGTTTCTTTTGTTTTAAACTCTTTAACTGATCGTTTGATTGGAAATGTGTGGAAGATCAATAAATTTCTTCATTATAAAATCTGGATGTTCTCTTGTTTTTCTCATTTTGAAGAGGGTCCAGAGATATGAGCCTTTGCGTGACATTTTCCAGGGAAAGACATTTATTGAAATTATTTTTTTTTTACTTTTATTTAAACATTTCATTTGAATTTAAGATCTAATTTACCAGAGAGACCAGTTTTTATAAAAACAAACAGAGCAACAAAACAAGCATTAAAAATGTTTAACTCAGTTTAAATAAACTAATAAAATGAGCCAAAAAAAAAAAAAAAACTAATTTTATGTTTATTATAAAAAAAATCAGTAGCAGAAGTTTCCTAACATAATTTTGTAGGTGACAATTGCTGCATGCCCCCAGAGTTTTTTGATAATTAGAAATAATTGAAGTTGCCTTTTTAAAAAAAAAATCAGAATCATAATCTGGCTGTACTGCCACAGACTTTGCATAAAATAAACATATTTAACTTTTATACTGTAATTGTTAAAAAAAAAAAGAACCATTGTATTTGTAAGGATTTTTCTTTGACATTCATTTTGTGCTCCTTAAACCCTAAATATGTTTATACTAAACCTGTTATGTAAGATAGACTTATTACATAGTTTTCCGACCCATGGTGTAACGCTTTAAAAGAAAAGACATAAATATTTTCACAAACAGGCTAAGTTAGTTTTTTATGGAGCTAAATTGGGGCAGTGTATAAAAAAAAAGAAAAAAGAAGAAACGAAACCTGAAAAAATATACCTGAAAAAAAATATTGTTCAAAAGAAAAACATTTTAATCTAAAATAAATGAGTTTGCTTAAAAAAATAATAAAATCTTGAAAAAAAAAAACAAGTTTGCCAGAAAGAAAAACTACTTTCTAGATTCCACTTTTTTTTTTATTTTTTACTTATGGCAGTTTGGGGGGGAAGGGGGAGGGGGCTCAAATGATGTTGATATGGAATCAGGACTAACAGCTCAACATGGCGGCAACAACAACCTATTCCCAGTTGTTGCATTCAGGGTCTGTTGGAACTGGAAATGTTTCTTAAACATTATTAATATTCTGTGCATGTTTTTCTTTTGTGAGGTTTAGGGATACAATATCAGTCGGTTTATACAGAACTAGACAAAAAGAGGTGAGCTGGTAGACTACACTAATATGGGATTCGATAGCTTTAAAATAGGTCTTATTGCTAAAAAAAAAAAAAAAAAAAAAAAAAAAAAAAAAAAAAAAAAAAAAAAAAAAAGATAGATTTGTTCTAAAAACAGATCAGAATGAAACCTGGCATACACCCGTGCTTTCGTGGGCCAATGCTCTAAAGAAGTTAAGATATGGAAGATTTTCCAGGACCAGTGGTCATAAAAGCATCATTAGGCAAATCTTAGTTTAAATTAATATTTACTACTGAACGATGTTTGAAAAATCAAGATGAGGAGGGGCAAGCCAGTTTTAGAAAGCAGCACAGATCTCAGAAATGACTGCTATTTTATTACTGTTATTCCATTTATTACCGTGACATTGTTCGCTCTCCACAAATGCAATCTTTTGTCAGCTGAATGCCACAGAAACCCTTGAAGACTCTGATTACTAAGAAACTGATCATCCATCATGAAAGCCCACATTAAATCCACAGACTGACACTTCAGGTTGCTGCTGAGAAGAAACACACAAAGCAAACTACAGCAGTCAGTGGCTGTTATGAGGCTTCTCCCCCTGATTAATTGCTGTAATTAACTTTTCCAGCTGCATTGTGCAAACAGGGCCACATTGGTTCACTTTAGGGCTGAGTATGAGAGGAACACAAATATTACATTTCTCATTTTAAACTGAGAGCAATTGTTATTTGTATTTACCGTTTTAAAAAAAAACACTTAAGTTGCAAAAAAAATAGCAAAATGAATGAGATTATCCTTTTGTGGGGTGACACCTGCTGTTGGACAGAAGCGCCCACAGGGCTCAGTAAAGAGAGGCGGTTGCTTTCTTTTCCTCCTCATGCTGTGACCTCATATTTGTGTCAGCCATTCAATAGGAGGGCCAGGCTAGAGTACAATGAGCGAGGCCAGCACAGAAACATTGTTCAAAGGGCTACAGTGAGGCCGGTCTGAGTGATGGCAGTTGCTGTTCAAAGAGATTGCTGCCTGGCCACAACAACAAAAACAGCAAACAGCAGGAGCGATCAGACACCAGCATCCTGAATTCATCCAGCCAGCTGTCTGGATGATGATGATGCTTCTCCTCACAGGAGCTTTTTCTTTGTTTCCTTGTGAATCAGATCCTGCAGTGAAGACTTGTTTCTCAACGCTCATTTAAATGCTCATTCAGCTCTTGTGTTTAAAATCAGCAGCGAGATACAGAGTTTTGACTAAACGAGGGGAAATAAATAAACCAAACTGAATCTGAACCAGAGGCGTAGCCAGAAAATTTTTATGAGGGTGGCCAGGCAATAACTAGTGCACACTGAAGGGTGGCCAAAAGTAGATAGGGACCAAAACTTTAAGGTCAATCTACACTGTTCCAACAGGAAAATTAACGAGCAAAACATTCATGTTTTCTAAATAAAGACAAAATATACTTTCCCACAGCCTTAGCTAAGAAATAGGCGAATATATTCAAACATACGTGCTTTCTAGATAAAAGGTATAGTGGATAAAATTCTTTCAGTTTTTAGTTTTGGGGCGGACATCTTTTCCATTGTCATTATTTACCTACTTTTATCACCTATTCTGTATAAAATTGAAATTTACAAGTACTAATATCTACATAAATTGATTATTTAATAATTTATTAAAATACCGGTAGTTATTTATCTATGATTTCACTGAAGACTCCTAGTTGACTTGCAAAACACAAAATCTATTTCTGCTTTAATTCTGTATTTATCATCTTTAATGTTACTATATTGATGTGCATAATTAACCACAGTGTTTTTGTTGTCAAGTACTGTAATTGTTAATATATGAAAAATCAAATTAAGTCTGTATTAGAGGGAAATAAATGGTAGGGGTTGTCAATGATTGGGTAAGGGTGGCCATGGCCATCCCTGGACCCCCCATTTAGCTCCGCCCCTGATCTGAACCCATTGAGAGTTTTCTCTGAGCTTTCGTAATTAAGTCGAAATGGGTTCTGATAAAACTATAAAAAGGTCAAGTGGTAACTACCAGATATTTTATATGAATTAAACCATTTACTAATTATCAAAATCAAATCAGTCTTAATATTCAGTGAAGTTAATTTTACCCCAAGGTGAATTTATAATCCATCTACAGAGACAAAGCTGCACTTTAAACAAAGACATTTATATAATTTTCTATGGTTGGTACAAATACTGAAATAAATCAACATCTAAGATTACAGATATACATAACAGTCATTTCAAATCTAAAGGAAAATAATAATGCTGCTAGCTTCTAATTGAAAACAGATGATCAGCAGAGCATCAACTGCATAGCAGTGATAAGAAATGTCCCTACAAAGTTCAAAATGTGGAAGAAGGTTTAACAGAAAGTATAGTGCACTAAAACAGAGCCTTGCAGGACACCAAAAGGAAGAGAAATGAACGAATAATGTTTAAACAAAAGATTAAAAAAAAGATGAGGAAAAGCAAGGAAAAAGTTTAAAATATAAGTCCAACAAAAGTAGGTTCCTTGAACTGAAAAAACAGCTTCAGGAAGATTTTACGTTGGTAGGAAGATAAAGAATATATTTTTAAAAGAGCATCACTTAAGCCCCTGTGGTTTTACAGTATGTGTTTGTGAGGCTGCTTCACTGATGAGCCAAACCTGTTTGGGTCAGTAGGACAATTTGGCACTGAGGAAGTTGAAAGGTTAGATTAGTCCAAATGGATCACAGGATTCTTACTTTTCAAATCCAGCCAATTAAAAATAATTGTATTATTATTTTCTATTGAATAATCCACACAGTGAAAAGATACATTTTATCTCACAGTGAAAATAACAACACAATGTACAAAACTAATCATTCATTTTTTTTTTTCTAAGAAGGCAGATTTTCTTATCCCGATTATGTTTTAAAATTGGATTCATGGGAGCAGAAAATGCACAATATAGGTCTGAGTTAATGTTGCTGTAGGAGTTTCATCCAAAGACTCCTATAATGTTAACTAACCTAGCATTGCCTTCCAAAGATATTAACACTCCCTAAACCTTTACAGTCTTATTCATTAAAACCAGATTTCACTATTTTATTGGGATTGTAAGGAAGGAAAACAATGCTTAAATGTTACAATAATTTAACAGTATAATTGAAAGGAGCATATTATTATAGTTTGTATTTTATTACGTTGCCCTATAGAATAGTAAGGACTGGTATTTGACTGGGCCACTCGGACACAGGAATATGATTTGAGAGTCCATCATAGATCTGGCTGTGTGTTTAGCGCTGATATCCTGCTGGAAGTTGAACATCTGTTTACATTTCAAGTCTTTTGCAACCATGGAGCCATGAAGAAGTTTTAACTCTGACCAGCATCTCTGTCCTCTCTAATGTAGTGTTCCACACATCATGAGGCTGCCACCACCATGTTTCACACTAGGGAGAATGAAGTAGTTTCTTATAACCACACACAGGACTTTGACCCCTTTATTTTGCCATTATTATACTATTTGGACCATATTGTTCTAAACCACTAAGAGAAAAGCTGAATCATACTTAGAATAAATGACAAACAGGAAAGCCTGATTTCTGGATTTTTATAAAACATTTCGACTAAAGGGGTCCAAATACAAACTTTTCCTTCTAAAATAAATTCACATAGCATGAATTCACTATACATGTTGGGTAAAAAGTTTTTAATCTAAGGAAACGTACCACTTGACTTTCAGATTTTTCTCCTGAATGGGCATCTAACAATTGCAAATTTTTTGAAAAGAAAAACTTTGTGCAGGTCTGTTAAATAAAACCACAGATAAACTATGTTAAAGGTTGTGGTTTTGTTGTGACTTATTTTAAAGGCTAAGAGGCTTGACTGCTTTTTAAAGCATTCCTCCATGAGTGTCTGTAGTCTCTTACTGCCAGTAGACCCTGCTGTAAGGACGCCCAGCTCTGGACTGCAGAGGCTATAAATAGTTGAGGCTGCCTTTCTCTAGGCAACACCCATAACACTGTATCTGCGACAGGACAGCAGGATACGTCACTGCTCCACTCTGAATCCTCTACCACCTTCACACACAGCTAAAATTCTCTACTCAGATCTCAGGAACAAAAAGTTATTTCCAACAAAGTGCTCCAAATATTACCTGGTAAAACATCTCTTCTCATCAGAACTGGTTAACACAAAAGTGCAAGATACGTAAAACTTATAACATCGTAAATTACATCCTGATTCCTCATATTTCCCTCCCAGAATGTTCCAATATCAGCTTTTTTAGTTGTTTTTTTTTTAAACCCTTCCAACATTTCCTTGATAGTTTTGCTGCATTTTCCCTTTTTTCTTATGAAAAGTGTCTCTTCTTTAGCCATTACTTTATAGGGGTATAGTAAGCTATACCCCTATATAGTAAGCTATAAGCAAAAATCCCTGTAGACCTTTGTCACATTTTTGGAGTTAGAAACAAAATTTAGTGTTAATTTGCAAAATACAGTTTCCTACTTTAAAAAAATAACCATATTCAATCTAAATCCCAAAAACTACATTTACCTAGCTACAGTAAAAAGTGAGTGCAAAAGCAGAACTCACCCTAAAATAAACCATTTTTGCATTTGTATAAATCAAAAGTGACTATTGCAGTTTAATTTCGCCATCAGTGAAATGGTACATGCTGGAACACACCTTCATCACTCCTATTATCATCAGTTGGTCGGTTTGGGTATCAATAGTCACATAGATGCACACATTTATAGTGAATCATCTGCCTCTAATGACAATGACCGCTTAGGTCTTGGGAGGATTTATTTATTTTTTTGTTTGTTTGGTTTATTTTGTTTCCTAGCTTACATCCATCATGGACGAAACCTTTCACCCTCTGCACCAGACTGTAGAGGAGCTGAGCAGCTCCTTTAGAGAAAGACTTACATCCTGTTTGTAAAAAGGAGAGCTACCGCAGGTCATTCATCCCTGCTGCCACCAGACTATACAATGCGGCACAATAAACACAATAACTTGTGCAATGACTAGTGTGCAATCACAATATATATATATATATATATATATATATATATATATATATATATATATATATACAGCAGAGGTCTCTTAATGTGGTGAGGACCCGCTGGTGAGACGCAGAGATACTGCAGGACAATTTAAAATTGACTGTATTTTATCATAAATAAATCAGGCGCAGAAAAACCTGCAATATCGCTTTAACTGGAAACAAATATGCTAAAGAGTTACCTTTGCGTTTGTACCAAAGCTCTGCTTTAAAAGCTAATAACTGGAGATTCTTGGTTTAATTTATTGCATATCTTCAGGTGGAAATTAGCTCCAAAGTCTTCCCAGTTGAAATTTTAGTTGTCATTAACCCAACCGCCATTTTAAATATGCTGTAATCTTCATTTAGTTAAAAAAAAAAAAAAAAAAAAGACGTTCATACTATATATTTTCAGGTGATTCCTTTAAGGATTATTTGCAAAAACAAAAACTGGGTTTTAATTATATGAATTAAATAAGCTACATGGTTTTGGATCAAATATACATGGGATGCAGAGCAGGACCGGGCGACCGCCGTGGTTGGTCTATGGGAAGAAACGCAGCGTACCAGATGAGATATGCACATGTTCAGAGGACTTAAATCTAAATATGTAGAAAAAAAGTATAAAAAACTATTTGGTAAAAAACCTAGCACAATATTGAGTAACTGATCATATCTTAACTAATTTTAAAGGAAATATTTAATCAAACAAACATAAAATTGGTGGATAATTCTGGTATTGTAAAGACCAAAATAAGAAATATACTATTTCATGCATAAGAAATCCTTTTCTGAATTTTTTTTCAATAATATATTTAAATCCTTTGATTTTTAACATCAGGTAGAATCACAAATTATTTAATATATCAAATAATACATTAATACAGTCCAGATTAAAGTTGCCTGGACTGTCCCCTGCTGCAGCTAAGATACTGACTGTGCATATTCTCTCCAGATCTCCCCACCTTAAGCTGAAGTAGCACAAACTCAGTTTTTATTTTTAAACATTTCAGTTTGAGGAATGAGGTTGTCAAAAACTAAAGTTTTTTGTGAATTATCACCCATATTATAACTGATGTATCAATCAAAAGGATAAAGTGGTTAAATGATGGAGCAGCATATTTTTTTATGGGTTATTGCATGAACCAAGTTCTTTACGTCTGATTTTAACTGTATTTCTTATTTAATGGAAACACTGCAAATGTGACATTGTGTTTGTTTTCTTTCAACATTATAAAAATATGGATACATTCTGTGGAGATTAGTAATGGAAACCCAACTATTCATTAATTAGCTTTTAGCTTCTACAACAAAAAAAGCACTTTTTTTTATTTAATGTGGGAGAGAAAACAATGAATGATATGCGAGCAGAAACCACATTCCCTCGTCGTTCTGTATTAATGAATCAAAGTATTTATTTCAAAAATTGGAAAAATAAAAACACACCCACCAACATTGGTTTAGTAGAATATCATACAAAGACATATTTCCATGTTGCTATGTGAATATCTGTCTCTGACTACAGTATGAGGCAGTTTGAAAAAGGCTGGCTGAGCTGCTGGAACTACAGACACAAACCTGGAAGATGAAGGAACCAAAGGAATCAAATAAAATAGATTCACGAAAAGCTTCTGAGCAAAGAAATAAAAGGGATAAAAGTTGTGTGCACTTTACCTTTCAAGACACTTGAGACGCCGCTGTAATGAGATTTCTTCCTCTTTATATGGACTAAGCTGTGTTTTAAATTAGAGTCAGCTAACAGCTGAGCTAAAGTTGTGATTAAATACAACTTAGAAACTAACAGTACAGTGAATGATGCTCGCTTTAACCTGTTTGGAGCAGCAGATGGGAACAGAAGTCTGTATAACAACCTCACCATTATCTCTATATGAAAAAAAAGAGCTAAATCTAACCCAGCAGCATTTGTTTTAAAAAAACCAAAACAAAAAACAGCATGAAAACCAGGTGAGGCTGAGCGTTAAGACACAGAATCGTCAGCAGTGTGAACACACAGAAGGTAAGAAGGTGTTTGCTTAAACAAGACGGTAAAACAGAGAAGCCTGCTCATCTTAGAGAGTCCAGCCAGTTTAGAGTCACTTCATCAGGAAATGATTGGGAGGCGTGAGGCTTTCAGGTCCATCGAATCTTTAGATGGAGGGAGGGAGGCAACAGAAAGAAAAAGAAAACAGTTCTTTGAAGCAGATTGCTTGCAGTTTTAGCACACAGCTAGGTGGTCTTAGCGAGTCTGAATCCACTGGAATCGGGTCCTGAATGGTCATGGGATGAACTTTTGTGCCTTTACTTCTGAGACGGTAATAAAACATTTAAAACAGAGGCTTGCTTCTTTAATTCCTCTGAGCGATCAGGAAAATTCCTGCAGACAGGCTTAGAACCGATGTGTTGAGATGATAATAAAATATCAAACTTCTCATCGCTCTGTTTTATAAATAAATCGTAAAAAGGAAAGAAAAAAAAGTACAAACGATTGTGTTGTTAGTGTTTTTTTGCGCCAACCACTTCAGACCAAGCAACCCTTCATAATGCTGACTGCTTTCATCTGGTAAAAGGACAAGAAAATTTAGTGGAGGGTGTTTTTTTTTTTTTTCTTTTTAGGTTAACAGTCACGGTCGTTACAATGGCGAGGACGTGAAAGGCAGAAAGTCCGAGGGCAGGCCTCCGGCGTGGAGGCCGTACGGACTTAAAAAGGTGATTAACTCACAGTGAGAACAGAATAGGAAGAGACTGGAACGGAGCCGCGCGGCTCCTCTATCTGAATCAGACACTGATGAACAGAGAGGAGACGCAGCAGCTGAGGAGGAGGAGCAGCCGCTGATCCACTCCCACCTTGTGCTCGTATTACATCCTCTGTGACTCCCCGCGGTCAATAAAACGGGGAGACGGAAAACTTGGGTCGCTGCGGCGGATTCTGTCTGGATGGAACGGCACATCCACAGACGGAGGGCAGGCGTGTGAGGAGCGGGGATTTCAAAAAAAGAAGCACCTTTTCTTCGGCTTGGATATAAACAAGCAGATAAATGTGAGCGGATGAGAGGAAAAGATGGAGAAGGATGTCTATAAATAAACGGAGGCGGAGGAAATCAGGTCTATGAGAGGAGGAAGACGAGGGTTTCATCCCGTGCCTGTACAGGAGGAAGAGGAGACACGTTATGTTAAGGAATCTACACTGGAATGTGGTTCCGCATGAGAGCTTTATAAGAGACATCCTCACCTTCCCCTTCCTCGCCCCAGCCCTCTGCTACACCAGCGAGCTCGTAATGCTTCTTCCTCAGCTCCCCAAGACGCTCCCGCTCCTTCTGCAGACGGGTCTCCAGCTCCAGAACCATAACCTGAATAAAAACAGTTTGGTTTATGTTTTTTAACAACATCAGCCCTATGAAAAACTTTTGTTTCTTGCAGATTTTCTCCTTTTTAGAATGTTAGGATAAATATAATTGAAGATGAAATAATTAGAGTAAATATAAAGGGCTTTTGTCAAAATATAAGAACTAGATAGAGTGCATCTAACTCCTTTTTCGCTTTAATATCTGCATCAAAACATCAATTAGTAAATATAAGACATGGAACTGCAATAATTGTGCTACTTTAGTGTTTGCGTCTTACATTTCAGAAGTTTACTTCAGCTTTGCTTAGTTTTTTTCTCAATGTTTACAATGCCTGAATACATTTAAATAAATGAATGAAATGAAAATTAAGCAACACTGAGGAACGCCAGGATTCCTGCTCAATCATGGCCTTTCTGCAGGTTACCTGAGCATCCATCTCCTGCCGCTTGATCTGGGTCAGAGTCATGCTGGAGAAGTCCATCGTTTCTGGTCAAACAGAAACAAATTAAAGCTAGACATTTTCCCACCACCGTGTGACATTCCTTTACAAAATGGCTCGAGAAGTGAAAATATGCGAGTTCACCGCGGCATCTTTACGAGGACGCCACACTCACCTGTTTCTTCGATCTGGGATTTCCCAGACTTGGTGGAGGCCACGACAGCGGCGGTTGCCTGGGTGACCCCGCGGGACGCCTGCTGCAGGCGCTGCAGGTTGGAGCTGTCTTTATCTGCTTTTACCTAAAAGAAAGGTACATAATAAAAAAAAACATCTAGCATATAAACACGGAAACAATCCTAATGGATCAGAGGAAAAAAATAACATGGGTGATAGGGGTTGATTATTTACCTTGGAAGCAGCCACTAGCTGTGCAGTGCTGGCTGCTATTTCATGTGAACACACCATCAGCTCTTCAAACTTTCCTTTTCCCTGAACCACCATGTCGGCAGCATCACTGGAAGCCAGAAAAATAAAAAGTGTGAAAAATGAGTTCTAGATTAACCCGATTACACTTTAAAACCACTTTGGTTAGAAAAAGAAAGTGTTTCATTGTACATTATATGGTGATCTGCACGTTTTGGTCACAAAACAGCCCACACTACCCACTCCCACTCCAGTCGGAACAGACAGAAGCCTTTTCATACTTACACCATGACTGTAGCGCCCCATCCAACCGCCTTGGAGGCAGAGATCAGGCCCTCAGTCCAGCGGGAATTCTTAGCATAAAATTCCTTCATGGAGGCTGCCCCCTGGTGGACACAGACACAAATGCAGCTTTAAAGTAAAACCACTTGGTTCAGGCAAAGGAGCTATATTGCTTAAATTAAATCAAAATAAGCCATTGAAGAGTTTAATATAATAACAGTCTAAAATATGAGATTTTAACATTTGTTTTATTCAATATTTGATCCAAAACTCAACTTTGTCAAACTAATATCAGGGTTTTCAACAAATTCATAAAACTGTACATTTCATAACAAAATATAGCTTTAGTTTATTGGCAATACCACACATGTCCATTTGATGACGTGCATTTCATAATTTAAGGTAGCAGCTCCCGAATCTGTTTCAGGGTCATGAGAGTTTTTGTGACAGTTGAATAAAAAAAAAAAAATGAAGTAAATTACATATTTCACAAAAACAAAGTAAGCTTAAAAAAGTATAGTTATTTTAAATTGGTTTGTTTTTCTAAGAATTTAAATTCAAATTAAAGTTCTTTACTTTATATATATAAGTCATTTCTTTAACAGAAACAGAAATTTTCTTAAACTACATTCAGACCCACATGTCCAGTTTACAATCCAAGCTGGGTGGTCATTTTTTGGATTTTACAATAAGCGGTTCTCTTAGGGACACTACTGCAAAGTTCGACCAAAACCTAAGTTCCGATCGAATCAATATCTTAAGGTCATTAATATACAAATCCATATAGAACGCATTTTGTCTGTTCAGAAATTCAGATCCCTTCTCAATAGAATAGGTGTTGAAACACAGAAACATTTCCATACTTTATTTTTTCCCCATTTTCAAAAAGATCCATGCTTGGAAAAGGATAAAACTATAAATAACCCACCCTTCCACTCTCCACGATATCCCTTTGCAGATCTTTAGAGGACAGAACCAGTGCCTTGATGGCCTGCATCAGCTCTGTGCAGGAAGCCAGGATCCTGCAGAGGGCGACAGAGAACACACCATGAACTTGCTGCAACTCTGCAGCTAATATTGGTTTCTCTGCATTAATAGCCAGTTAAAATTCCTGGGAGGGGGTGCAGAAGAGATGATGACTTGTTTTAAAGGAAGAAAAACAGCAAAAAGAAGCAATCCTTGTTGCTAAAGCACAACTAATGCATCACTTACCCCATGTCTCATTTCTAAATACTCCTTAAAACTGAACAGGATCTAGTACTGACTTTCCTAATTTTTTTTTGGTGCATATCTAAAGGCCTCCTGTTTAGCAATAGACAGACTTCTCTACAGGAAGCAAAACAAGTGGGCTCCACTGCATGTTTTATGGTGTAATAATCAGCTCACAGAGGTGCAAACACTCTGCAATGCTCTGAAAGCCACAGACCACAGAAGAAACTAATTGCCATCCTCTAATGCACAGTTGCACAAACACTATTCATTGTCCAGCCTCTATTAGTTTTCCCCCAGGGTTCCCATGTATTTAGCTTCATCCATCTTCTCCTAGACTCTGGCCCAGCTGAAGAAAAACATATTCGATGTGAACTTAAAGATCAGTTTCAGTCACGTCTGACTGGAACAATCTTCTAAAGATAACTGTGCCCCTACATGGACTGTGGCAAACCTCTTATACCCACTCCCTCTGTAACGGACACTGGTCCCAGATTTAAAGCGGAGCTGTGGATCTCTGCATCTCCTCCAGAGAAACAACTGTTCTGTTGTCTTCTTCTGTGGTTAATGTATTCCTTTCTGGTCCATGACTTAGTATATTTGCTAAAACATAACCTAGCTTTAAACTTAGATGCTTGAACGCTCCTGACACGCTGCTTCAGCTGCTCAAAACGCACCGCGGGACATTTTGCTGCGCCTTGATGCGGGCCAACTGTTGACTTTGCATATAAACTCGCTGCTCCTGCTGCATTCGGTGTGAACACAGCATAAGTGCCTGAAGCACTAAAGCGAATACAGCATAACCTTTGAAAACCATGTAACCATAGAACCATATTTTAAAAGCATTGTAACAAACTAGTATGTTCCTTTGGTTTTGGGGTAATTAATTAGAGCTTTGCTTTCTCGTGTTCATGCAGTTCCTAATGAAGAGAGAAATGACGGCATGCTTTAAGCTTTCCTTCATTTATTTCTTTATCTAGTTTAAAAGCTGCTGGTCTCCTTTAGCTCAATTAGATACATGTGTTCTCATATTCAACAGTTTGGCAGGGCTTTTTATTTAATTTCCTTTGTGGCCTTTTTTAACACCTAAACTAAACTGATTTTAGGTCACTGATCCATTTTCTGTCACAAGTTCTAATGCACCGATTTAAACAGTGATGCACTGTCAGGGTTTACTGAAGCAGTTTACTAAACAAGGATCATGCAGCCTGCTGCATGTCTAAACTACCCATGATTCAAACTGTGAAGTCATAATGAAAATGAGACTTAAGATGCTTCACTCCAAAGGCCCTGATGAGTAACTTCAATTCCCAAATAGGTTCTGTATATATTCAGTCTTTGGGCCTAAAGGTTACAGAATGGACTTTGCAAAGAAACGTCGACTCCCGGCTGGTTCATCAACTTTGCTCTGATCTGAGATTTACCTCTCGTTGACCTCCATCTTGATTCCTGTATCAACTGCTCGGGACTTGTTCAGCATTTCCTTTAAGGCACATGGGAGAGAAAAAACAAAGACATCTATGAGGACATACTGCTGCCGGTAGATTCTAGGGGAAGGATGCACTTGTAGTAAAGAGGCAGAAATAGTCACCTCTATCCTGGCAGCCGCGGACTCCACAGCGGCGGAAGTGGCAGCCATTTCTTGCTCCACCAGATCTCCCAGCTCCCCCTGCTGCAGCTCCAAACCCCTCGGGCGCAGTTTCTGAAACAACAAAGAGGGGCGGCCTTTCTTTTTGAGAACAGCGCCTTGCTGAGCAGATTAAACGCAACACCTGTCGATAAATCAGATTTCCGCCCACCTCCGCTGTGGTCAGGATGGCCTCCAGCGCCGTCCTCAGCTTGTTGCCGTCGGCAGCAGCAAGGCTGTCCTGCTGCTTCATCTGTCCCAGCAGAGCCAGAGCTTCCGATCCGCACGTCTTCACGCTCTCTGACAGCGCTGCAACAAGAACAGGATGCAGGGGTCAATGTTTCAAAGAATCCAATGGAAAACTCCCACTAGCTTAAGATGGCAGTCTGCTAGTTTCAGGGAGTTTAATTAGAAACAGAGGCTGGTTTATCTAGTCACCCTCATATATATATATCACAGCAATAGTTTCTGAGGATTGATATTATGAAGTTTTTTTTCTCTAAATTTAGAGTTCTAAGGCTTACAACCAATGAAAAACAAAGTAATGACTTAAGAAAATTGTATCGTAAGAGCCATAAAAAGTATTTTAAACAAAGACATGTTATGTAATGGCTCTCCTTATGTCTGACACACTAAAACCTGACAACTTTACAGATAATAGAAAATTCTTCCCCAATAAGAAAGAAATTCCACATTGCTTAAGAAGAAGATGTGTCAATGGTATTATTGGAAAATTGAGTTACTGGTAAAAATATGATAAATGATGATGCATAAGTAATGGGAACAGCAGCCTGAAGATGAATGTGAAGCATTCAGAACCAGCAGCCATCTCTGTCATGTTTATAAACACAATAAGGGCTGAAACTAACTTAGACTTTGACAACTTTTATTGTCATTTTGTGTACAGAGTGTACAAAATGACATTTTTGTTTAGTAGAGCTTTCCAGACAGTAAATTAACATTTACAATCCATAAAGTGCAGCAGTGATCAAATGTAAACAGTGTGGGAGAAAAAACATGGTGCGAAACACGATTATTAACTTACGATTATTTTGCAAATCAATTAACCCGTCGACTATTTTTTCCAGATGAATCGATTAATAATTGGATAGCTAAAGGTTCCTTAAACAAGATTTTTTAATGAAATTAAATCAGGACAAACTAAAACTTCTGGATAGAGCATAGTGACAGACGGAAATATATATATTTTTTATCTTAAATGCAAAATGTTTAGATATTTTTTTTTACAATTTTGATATAACTACTGCTCTAAGTGGGTCACTAAAAGCTAAAAGCATGTTTTTGAATCTCTAGTCTCCAGTTAACGATTAATAAATTACTAAATTAGTTGACGATTATTTCAATAATCCATTAACATGATTAATCTGATTGTTTCAGCCCTAAACACAATGATAAAAAGACAAAAGGAAAACTGCTCAACAACAGCTGCAAACTGATTAGAGATAAAAACGTCTACGTTCAGCTATGAACAGTTCAGCCTCATTTTCCTTAATATAAACAGTTAGCTTAGCTCATATGAAGTTCTAAATGTAGCGTTTAACATTTTGCAGCATATTTCTGCTTTCAGAACACATTAATGGCTGTTAAACTAAACTATTTAGTTTACTTACTTTACGATTCACTTCCATACAGAAAGCCCATATTCTTATCTTCAGGTAACATAGAATACATGTCAGATTAAATAATACTACGTACACTTCAGCGATAGTATCAAGGTGTTACTTTATTGTATGTCTCGTACCATGTCTGTTGGTTGTGCTGTTCTTTTTACATCTCTTTGCAGGTGATGAAGCAGACTGAAGATGTTTTATCATTATCTCCATTTTATCTCCTCTTTCTTTCATCTTTTTTTCTTTTTTCCGTTTTTCCTTTCCTGTTCTACCTACATAGCAGTGTCCATATAATTTGTAAAACTCCCTGCATAATTATAATAAAGCTATTTATATGCATAAATGAAGCGGAACACTATGGCGCCAGCCCTACTACTCCACTTGTGAAAGTAAAATCTGTTGGGCTCTTTTTGGCATAAAGACAATTATTCTTGTTGCCACATTGCTAGACAGGACACTGTACAAAAAAAAAAAAATTACCAAATACCAAAGGGAAAAGCTGTTAGTCTAAAGATGATTTGCTGTTATTAGCCACACCAGAAAGAAAACAGGACAGGAGGGATTTCCTGAACAGTAGCCAATCACAAGCAGTTTACCTTGTCAGGTGGGTTCCTCCCTCAAAACAACAGAAGGTGAATTGAGAGTAGAAAAAAAAAAAAAAAAAAGAGGTCCACGCGTAGGTAGGAGAGAATCTGCAGAGAGTTAGCATGGACTCATGCTTCTGATATACCAGGAGGTCATGGTGTTGAAACGAAATATAGAACGTCCAAAACAAGTGTAGAGAGGAGGTTTACATGGATTATTTTTTGAGTTTTTACAGCACTAGTGGCTCGTCTTTAGCTGACAGAAAAGGGGGCATGAGAGAGGGGGAGAGACACGCGGGAAAGGACCGCAGGCCGGGCCTGAAACCGGATCGCCCGTGGCGAGGACCAAGGCCTTACACATGGGACGTGTGCGTCAACCACTGCACCACCAAAGCACGCCCCTATAAAGATATCTTTAAATAAAACTGCTTGTATGAGTATTTATTACATGTGTGCACTTTAGATTGATTTCTGACTTCATAACATGGGCTATGACTGTGGCCTTCTAAAGCTGCTCCTGAACCAGAAACAATCATGGAAACCTCTAGAAACTGAGAAAAAAAGAGGAAAAGGCAGCTTACTTTTTAAAAGAAAGAAAATTTTGCATTTTATTTGGGATTAAGCTTCTATAAGCTGGAGTACAACTATCTGTGTTTGATCCCAGTCTGCTGGCTGCTAACTCCAGATCCCAGTATTTGTTTTTAGGGTGAAATCATGGCTGCTGGCCACAGAGTCATTATATTCAGGCATGTTTGGACTTGACGTCTAAAGAGAGGAAAAAGCCATTACTGGGTTACAGCATTAGTTGTTTTGCCTGAAGGCCTTTTCTCACTACCAGCCGAATCTGTGGAAAGGCATTTTGATTAACAAATGTAAAAAAAAAAGTTTAAAACATAATCATTCTAAATGCTTTCTCTGAGGTTTATTTCAATAATAGATTAAAAAATAATTTCTCATACATCAAAGCGCAATAAAAAAATCTATTTTAATGAAAGAAGATTTGTTTTGGAGCCTTTATTCTGCCCTTGAACCAAACAGACAAAAGTAATCAGTCATAGACCTACAGTTAGCAGAGCATCCTCCTTTGTTACCCATCTATAGCATATAGAGTATCCGTGTTACATTTACCTTCTGCATAAACAGCGTAACACGGATGAGCTCCTTACTACCTTTAAACGGCTTTTTTCTTTTTTTACTTTTTATAAATGTGCAGAGATCCAAGTCGACGTCGAAAATAAATCCAAAACTTGACTCTTCATAAATATAAAGGTTATTTATGCATAAGTATACAAGATATTTATTGAGTAGCTGGGCTGAAGAAAAAAATAGCATAAGGAATAAAGAAAAAAACATTTAAAAACAAAACAGAAATCAGTCTGTTTTCCTTTCCTCCCACATTCATCCAGACCTGGAAAAGAATTAAATTCTTATAACTATAAGTTAACTTTGCCACCATTTTGCCATTATTTGCCCTGCCCTTTTATTTCGTCATTCTTTCTACATTTCATTTCACAAACATCCGTTACTCCAAAAACACTCCTGACATGCAGAGTTCAATCTTAATGAATTCATGTAAAGTGTGAAGAAAGCAGCTCAGACATGCCGGGGCACGCTCGCATCCACCTCGCCCACAGATTAACATCAGGAGACGACGTCGGCGGCTTACATCTGCAGCGAAATCACACACACACTCACCCTCTGCTTGCTCCACAGGAACCATGTGGGAGGTGGCGCTGCCCTGAACGATGGTATCGCCCACCAGGTGGCCACACTGGGTCACCACTCGCACCAGCTCCAGCACGGCTGCATCACACCAAGCAGAGCAACAAAACATTTATATCTCCTAATATCACAAAAACAATACCTGATATTTACATTTTTACTGTTTTTTTTTTTGTTTTTTTTTTACACCGTTTCATTAAAAAAAATTTAAATAGGAAAAAAATCACAAAGACCTGTAAGTAATACTATTGCATAAAATAGTAAGTGAATGCAATTAAGATGAATTTTTGTAATGCCAACTCCTTTTTCCTGGCCTTAAAAATAAAATATTCCATTTAGAAAGTGAAATCGACACCAGTAAATGGCATGTAGCAGCTCTCACCTGTGTTGTCAGTCAAGAAGGCTTCTCTAGCTCTCTGCAAATTGTCCATAGACTCTAAAGATGCCCGACATCTAGATGCAAGATAGTCTACAACAGAAGGACAGGGATGATGAGAGCCCGGCTACTAACGCTACATGCAGACGTAACGAGCGGCTGAGCTACATGAGGAGCTTTGCACCAATCCTGACCTGCAGAGCTTGTGCAGCTGATGTGCGCTGGATCATCTATCTGCGCTAATGAGTCCTGGATGATCTTCTCTGCCTCCTCCACCGCTCCCTGCAGACTGGACCATCGAGCCGCTACCAGCTGACTCTCCAATGCCTGCTCCCTGCTCTCCTGCAGTTCAGGGAGGTAAACGTTTCAAACAAATATCAAAGTGAAGATTCCAGCTCATCAGAACGATTCCCAAACCTTCTCGTTGAGCTGATTCTGCAGGGCCTCTGCCGTCTTCACCCCGCTTTCCCTTTCAGTAGCCAGGGAGCTTTGGACACGCTGGAGCTCCTCCCCCTGTACTGCAAGCTCCGCCTCCACCTTCGACAAAGTTTGCACCAGCTCTGCCTTCTCAGACTCCAGGGCGACCAGCTGGGTGCTGAGCACTTCGCTTGACTGCATCCAAGAGCATGAGATCATGGAGGAGAAAAGCAACAGAGGGAAAGATAACATGCTGCTGTCAGGGATGCGGTCGGACTTTTCACTAAAAACACACTTTTATCTTTTGCCACTAGTGATAACTTTGAGTTGTTGAGACTCCACAGAGGTTAGGGAAGGATGTCAAAGGAAACCTGGAGTTGTGAAACCAGTGATCATCAAGCATTTCAACGTCTCTGTAGCTACATATACATACTCTTTTACAATGAAGCCTTTGAGCTTAAAATGACTGTAAACAAAGAAATAGTAAAAAGAGAAAGACTTACACTCTGAGAGTCAGTAGGTCCGACAGAAAAAAGGGAACAAGAAACAGCAAAGTTAAATATAGAGCTTTCATCAGAAGAAGAATGAGAAGGGAGAGTAGGACGGGGGCTGGGTTAGACAGACTGTGGGGGTCAGATGGAGACAGAGAGTGACTGAACCCTGATAAAACACCTACAGGGATCACCAAGTGTTTCTTACACTAGTTTAGCAAAAACAACATCCTCTAATCAATGTTTTCTAGTGCTGCTTCTTTTTAACTAGCTAGCTGAAACTAACATCCACTTCCTTTAAACCAATTCTACAGCTACAGAAACATTCATGTTCAAAATATAAAATATTAGTCTCAAAAGCAGAGATTATTTCTTAAAAAGTTGTTACAAATAAGAAATGATGAGTAACTTATGATGGTGATATGGATTTCTAAGAAGGGTTTAAAGCGTCATGCTGCCACTGCCTGGTCAGCTGGCTGAAAAAAAAATGTATATAAAAATGACACTTTTCCTCCACTTATGAGGAAAACTTTGTGTTTAGAAATGTTTCGAATCAAACGAGGTAATCCTTTCCAAAAACTACAGTCAGAACCTATTTGATTTGGGAATCAAAATATTAGAATATAATATATAATAATATTAGTGTATGTTTCATTTAGTACTGTATTTTCCGGGCTATTAACCACTACTTTTTCCTCATGCTTTGAACCATGCGACGTATAAGACGGTGAAGCTTTTTTTGCACTGGAAAAAAATCTAAATCCAGATAAGTAATTTTTTTCTTAAAATAAGTGCATTTGTTTTTGGATTGAGGAGATAAAATATACATTTTGCCAATGGAACAAGACAATTTACACTTAAAATAAGAAAACATAATTGCATTGTCTTAGTCCAAGTGCATATGATCTAATTATCTTATTTTAAGAGTAAAAACACTCAATCCATTGGCAAACTATCTCATTTACCAACTCAAATTAAGGTTAAATACACTTAATTTAAGAAATTTTTCCAGCATGTTTATTCTTCCTAACCGCCAAATGGGGAAGTTAGAAATAAATTAATGGGCTAATTTTGATTTAGCACAAGAACAGGCTAGCAGCAGGCCCCATTGCCGCAATAAAGCTGCCGAACCAATGAGGAGATGGGCTGAACTCCCGCAGAGCTGAAATAAAGAGCTAAAGAAGCCTCATCTTTCAGTAGAAGCTCCTTCTGCTTGTTACTACCCGATCCGACCCGGAAGCACGATCCGTTCTGCGCGGACACGAACAGATATACATCCGGGTGTCCATAAATAATGTAATTATGGTACTAAAACTACTTATTTACTTTACTTAATTTACTTAACTCACCAAAGAATGCAAATATACATCTTAAAAAAAAAAAAATTATGACTTCTGTGAGAGAATTTTTATGCTTTTTACATTTTCTCCATTTAACTGCTTCTCTGACGTCATCATGGGACACACTCAGGGCAGTCCGGCAAAATATGATTAAACTATGTTTATCTGCATTTTAGTTGTTTCCTTCATTAGATTACACACTATGTAGCATAAGATTAAAACGAAATGAAAGAAAAAAGTTCAAAAAGACCAGATTTATGTTTAAATCCAAAGGTGAAAAAGTTAGCCCTCGGAAGAAGCGTAGGAGCAGATCGGGCAGAGACCAGTGATAAAACAGAAAGGATTTTAATGCATTTAATTTATCAGAAAATACATTGTTAACCTTTAACACATTATATTTTAGTACCTTCACTACCTTTGGGGAGGAGAAATGTCATTTAGGGATTTTTTAACAAAATAAAATCGAAAACGACCCGGATGTATATCTGGATGCGTATGTGCAAAGAGGTGATGGCGCATGCGCAGAACGGATCGTGCTTTTTTCAAAACATTTAGTGGGAGTGGCTTATAGTGAGGTGCGCTCTATAGTCCAGAAAATACGGTAAGTAGGATTTTTAGTCTCATCTTTCATTTTTACTATCATCATCCAGGCTTAAATAGTAAAAACACATTTTTCTAAGGGGTATGTATGAAAACAGCTATAAATTAGCTATGATTTTTTTTTTAAATAAGTCACAATAAGTGCTGCCTTTCTTTAAAAAATAGACCCTGTTATATGTTTTAGTTACAATGACTTGAAGTTGTTCTGTTTAACTTCATTATAATTCACATATGAGCCTTTGAAAACAGAGGATTTGTGCAAACAAACATCAGTCTGAAAGAGTTGATGTAAAATGTTGAAGCAAATTCTTTCAATGAAGTTTAGAAGACTCAGGTTGGTTAATTTTAATCTCTAATCCGTCGGGGAACCGACCTGCTGAGAAGAGGCCATGGTGGTCTTCAGGGAGTCCAGTTCAGCCTGGGTGGAAACCAGCTCCCTCTGCAGCTCTTGGAGCTGCTTGACCTGCTCCCTCTCCTAAACCAGAGAAGTTGGTGCTTAAGAATAGAAAATTTTTTTTATTTGGATGACTTTGCAGCATGAGAGTTGCTCCCATCCCTACCTGTCTGTCCGCAGCCTCCTGTGCTCCCTTCACCTTCTCCTGCATCTCCCTCCGGACCTCTTCCACCTCATCCTGAGCCGCCCGCGCCACAGTCATCTGCCGGGTCACCTCTGCGTTCTGCATAAACAGCATAGGACCAATATGAAGCTTTAAAAACTGTAACAATGACCCAAGGGGGGGGGGATCTAAAGAGGTTCGCCACGTCCTCCTCACCTTCCTCAGCAGGTCGGCGTGACTCTGAACCAGTTCTGTGTATTTCTCCTTCAGCTTGGTGTAGCGCTGCTCGTTGGCCTGAGCTTTTTCTGGAAAAGGCAAAAAAGACCAAGAAGGATTTGAGACTGTAGCTGATGCATCATTTATCATTTTATGTCTCTGTTGTAAAAGGTAAATTATATAAACTCTTTGTTTTTGTTCATTTTTAGTGCTGCAGCAGATGTTTTGGAAAATAAGCTGCTTAGACATGAAGATCAATCCAAAAAAATGACATTTAATCAGCATTTCTTTCTCCTGAGCTGCTTTGACTGCATTAACAGCTGCAGGCTTTTTGGTGTGGCTCTGCATTTTCACATTTAGACACTGAAACCTTTGTACTTGTCTGCAAGTTATCTCAAGCTCAAAATAGATGTAACATTTGACAAACAGTTATCAAACTTAGCTACAGTTTTTCTTGTTTTTTAACTGTAGTTGCATCTGGACTTTGACTAGGCTGTTTTAATAAATTATCATAGATTGAAGGAAAACTTTTTCTTTAAACAACTTCACTTCTCCTCAACCCCATTTTTATTAGTATATTCTTATTTGTTGGCCTTTTTATGTTCATCTGTTTGTTGATACTAGCTACATTTCTTTGTACTGTTGAACCATAAGCAAAAGAATAAAAAAACATAAACATTACTTTAGAACTCAGGCCATTTTCTGACCAGCTTCCTTGTCCTTTCTCAACTAAAGCCTCCCCATATCATGATGCTACCATCTTCTTAGTTGGAGCATAAACAGGGTAGAATCCAGATGCATGGTCCGCCTTTCAATCTTTTAAATTATAACATTTAAAAACCTTGCCTGGCTTCCATTTTAGAGCTGCAGACCTCATTGTTTGAATGAATATTTAAACTAGGTAGGCAAACAAATAAAAAAGAAATAAAAAAGTTATCATAGCTGAGAGAATTATAAGCAAAAAATGACCCAGTGGTTAAATATGATTTAGCCAATCATCTAGTGAGAACTGGAAAAGTCAAAAAGAAATCTTTTAAGGACAAAAATAAAAAGATCTACAGAGAGAGCATATTGTAAGCCATTGGCTCTTCAGTCCAAAATAAAACCAGCAGCATCAGAAATTATCTAAGGTGCCGCTGTGTATAAATAAAATGCTGCCTCACTCTCGATCTCCGTCAGGCTCCGCTGCTCTTTCTCCGTGTCCTCCCTGGCCCTCCGCAGGTCATCCAGCTCCGCCTTCAGGAACTCGCTCTCCCCTACGGCCTGCAGCCTCAGGTGGCTCTGCTCGGCGAGCTCCGCTTCAAGCTCGTTGACGCGCCCCCTCAGAGCCTGACACAGCCGGCCGCTCTGCAGACAGAGCAGACAGCCCTCAGGGTAGAAAAACAACAGAGACCAGCAGAAATAAGAGAATTTCTTATTCCTCTCATCTTTACCTCCAGCCTAAAAGACTCCAGCTCCTCCTTGAGGGCCTGGATCTCCCTGGTCAGCTGCTCGATCAGACGGTCTCTGAAGAACAAATACAGATTAAAGAATTAAAAGCCATTTTCAAGGTTGTTGCAAACTATTAAACCTCTGTTCATGCCTTACACAACTTAAATATTTAGCTGTGCTGCTGCCATCAACNTGCATATGATCTAATTATCTTATTTTAAGAGTAAAAACACTCAATCCATTGGCAAACTATCTCATTTACCAACTCAAATTAAGGATAAATACACTGAATTTAAGAAATTTTTCCAGTGTTTATTCTTCCTAACCGCCAGATGGGGAAGTTAGAAATAAATTAAGGGGCTAATTTTGATTTAGCACAAGAACAGGCAAGCAGCAGGCACTATTGCCGCAATAAAGCTGCCGAACCAATGAGGAGATTGGGCTGAACTCCCCCAGAGCTGAAATAATGAGCTAAAGAAGCCTCATCTTTCAGTAGATGCTCCTTCTGCTTGTTACTACCCGATTCGACCCGGAAGCACGATCCGTTCTGCGCGGGCACGAACAGATATACATCCGGGTGTCCATAAATAATGCAATTATGGTACTAAAACTACTTATTTACTTTACTTAACTCACCTAAGAATGCAAATATACATCTTAAAAAAATTTTTTATGACTTCTGTGAGAGAATTTTTATGCTTTTTACATTTTCTCCATTTAACTGCTTCTCTGACGTCATCATGGGACACACTCAGGGCAGTCCGGCAAAATATGATTAAACTATTTTTATCTGCATTTTAGTTGTTTCCTTCATTAGATTACACACTATGTAGCATAAGATTAAAACGAAATGAAAGAAAAAAGTTCAAAAAGACCAGATTTATGTTTAAATCCAAAGGTGAAAAAGTTAGCCCTCGGAAGAAGCGTAGGAGCAGATCGGGCAGAGACCAGTGATAAAACAGAAAGGATTTTAATGCATTTAATTTATCAGAAAATACATTGTTAACCTTTAACACATTATATTTTAGTACCTTCACTACCTTTGGGGAGGAGAAATGTCATTTAGGGATTTTTTAACAAAATAAAATCGAAAACGACCCGGATGTATATCTGGATGCGTATGTGCAAAGAGGTGATGGCGCATGCGCAGAACGGATCGTGCTTTTTTCAAAACATTTAGTGGGAGTGGCTTATAGTGAGGTGCGCTCTATAGTCCAGAAAATACGGTAAGTAGGATTTTTAGTCTCATCTTTCATTTTTACTATCATCATCCAGGCTTAAATAGTAAAAACACATTTTTCTAAGGGGTATGTATGAAAACAGCTATAAATTAGCTATGATTTTTTTTTTAAATAAGTCACAATAAGTGCTGCCTTTCTTTAAAAAATAGACCCTGTTATATGTTTTAGTTACAATGACTTGAAGTTGTTCTGTTTAACTTCATTATAATTTACATATATGACTTTGAAAACAGAAGATTTGTACAAACAAATATCAGTCTGGAAGAGTTGATGTAAAATGTTGAAGCAAATTCTTTCAATGAAGTTTAGAAGACTCAGGTTGGTTAATTTTAATCTCTAATCCGTCGGGGAACCGACCTGCTGAGAAGAGGCCATGGTGGTCTTCAGGGAGTCCAGTTCAGCCTGGGTGGAAACCAGCTCCCTCTGCAGCTCTTGGAGCTGCTTGACCTGCTCCCTCTCCTAAACCAGAGAAGTTGGTGCTTAAGAATAGAAAACTTTTTTTATTTGGATGACTTTGCAGCATGAGAGTTGCTCCCATCCCTACCTGTCTGTCCGCAGCCTCCTGTGCTCCCTTCACCTTCTCCTGCATCTCCCTCCGGACCTCTTCCACCTCATCCTGAGCCGCCCGCGCCACAGTCATCTGCCGGGTCACCTCTGCGTTCTGCATAAACAGCATAGGACCAATATGAAGCTTTAAAAACTGTAACAAGGACCCAAGGGGGGGGGGGGGGGGATCAAAAGAGGTTTCCTACGTCCTCACCTTCCTCAGCAGGTCGGCGTGACTCTGAACCAGTTCTGTGTATTTCTCCTTCAGCTTGGTGTAGCGCTGCTCGTTGGCCTGAGCTTTTTCTGGAAAAGGCAAAAAAGACCAAGAAGGATTTGAGACTGTAGCTGATGCATCATTTATCATTTTATGTCTCTGTTGTAAAAGGTAAATTATATAAACTCTTTGTTTTTGTTCATTTTTAGTGCTGCAGCAGATGTTTTGGAAAATAAGCTGCTTAGACATGAAGATCAATCCAAAAAAATGACATTTAATCAGCATTTCTTTCTCCTGAGCTGCTTTGACTGCATTAACAGCTGCAGGCTTTTTGGTGTGGCTCTGCATTTTCACATTTAGACACTGAAACCTTTGTACTTGTCTGCAAGTTATCTCAAGCTCAAAATAGATGTAACATTTGACAAACAGTTATCAAACTTAGCTACAGTTTTTCTTGTTTTTTAACTGTAGTTGCATCTGGACTTTGACTAGGCTGTTTTAATAAATTATCATAGATTGAAGGAAAACTTTTTCTTTAAACAACTTCACTTCTCCTCAACCCCATTTTTATTAGTATATTCTTATTTGTTGGCCTTTTTATGTTCATCTGTTTGTTGATACTAGCTACATTTCTTTGTACTGTTGAACCATAAGCAAAAGAATAAAAAAACATAAACATTACTTTAGAACTCAGGCCATTTTCTGACCAGCTTCCTTGTCCTTTCTCAACTAAAGCCTCCCCATATCATGATGCTACCATCTTCTTAGTTGGAGCATAAACAGGGTAGAATCCAGATGCATGGTCCGCCTTTCAATCTTTTAAATTATAACATTTAAAAACCTTGCCTGGCTTCCATTTTAGAGCTGCAGACCTCATTGTTTGAATGAATATTTAAACTAGGTAGGCAAACAAATAAAAAAGAAATAAAAAAGTTATCATAGCTGAGAGAATTATAAGCAAAAAATGACCCAGTGGTTAAATATGATTTAGCCAATCATCTAGTGAGAACTGGAAAAGTCAAAAAGAAATCTTTTAAGGACAAAAATAAAAAGATCTACAGAGAGAGCATATGGTAAGCCATTGGCTCTTCAGTCCAAAATAAAACCAGCAGCATCAGAAATTATCTAAGGTGCCGCTGTGTATAAATAAAATGCTGCCTCACTCTCGATCTCCGTCAGGCTCCGCTGCTCTTTCTCCGTGTCCTCCCTGGCCCTCCGCAGGTCATCCAGCTCCGCCTTCAGGAACTCGCTCTCCCCTACGGCCTGCAGCCTCAGGTGGCTCTGCTCGGCGAGCTCCGCTTCAAGCTCGTTGACGCGCCCCCTCAGAGCCTGACACAGCCGGCCGCTCTGCAGACAGAGCAGACAGCCCTCAGGGTAGAAAAACAACAGAGACCAGCAGAAATAAGAGAATTTCTTATTCCTCTCATCTTTACCTCCAGCCTAAAAGACTCCAGCTCCTCCTTGAGGGCCTGGATCTCCCTGGTCAGCTGCTCGATCAGACGGTCTCTGAAGAACAAATACAGATTAAAGAATTAAAAGCCATTTTCAAGGTTGTTGCAAACTATTAAACCTCTGGTCATGCCTTACACAACTCAAATATTTAGCTGTGCTGCTGCCATCAACACCTTTGTTTATACATGTTCGAGATCGGCCTGTTTTCCAGTGTTAGTCCTGTTTCTCTGACTGTGACAACCCGGAAGTGCTCTCTTCATCCTCTGACATGGGAGTTGGCTTGAAGCTCGACTGCCTGGCAGTGTGTTTCCTGGACCGGGCCGCCTTTTACAGTTGCTTTTGTTTTTTTATCTCTGCTTCTGTCTCCTTGAACCCCAGTCTGCCTCGGCAGATGGCCACTCACACTGAGCCTGGTTCTGCTAGAGGTTTCTNTTTATAATTTAATCTAAGGATGAATCTTCAGGGTCGTCAGAGAGAATCAGTAAATGACCAGCTTCACAATGACCCGCGAACCCAGCAGACAGGTCAGGAAAGAAGTTGTGGGGCAGTTTAAACTCAGAATTCAGTTAGAACACAATTAAACTGAAAAGGCAATTAAGAGAAATATTCTAGTGTGAGAATTAGCCGTGCATTTCATTGAACTAAACTGAAGGTCTATACCTGAAGGTCTATACCCAAAGGTCATTCAGCCGACCTTTGGGTTTAGGAAAAAATTATTGAAAGGACGATGCAGGAAGGCTCTGGAAAGGAAAAGAGAACCTTCACCTCAGGATGGATCCACCCAGATGGGAGGGTTGGAGGTTTTGGCCGCGATGAAGTTGGTTTTCTTGTTGTTGGATTTGTTTGTGAAACCGGCAAGATTTTAGCAAAGAGAAAAGCACCGGAAAAGTTACACTCTGGCTACGAAGAAGAAACCACTAACCAGTGTTTTGAGGAAAAGAAAAAAAAACTATATATATTTTAGGCAAAAGACAAAAAAAGAACTATTAAACAGCGTCTGATGGACAAGGGATCGCAAGGGCTCACCCTTCCTCAGCAGATGTCAGCTGGTTGAGGAACTCTGGAAATTTTAGATAAGCCCCCATCACAGAGTGCTCTGTCAGGTACCAGTTTTATTTTTTGTTGTTTTTTTTTTTCTGTACACCGTTTCCTCTAGTCCCACTTCATACCGTTTATTGTCGGGGCCTCTATCCTCTCGCAACAAGAAGAAAGAAAAACGAGCCACAGTGAGAGGTAATGGTTCGTAACAATTGGGAAAAAATAACGAGTCGAGTTTGTGGTGGATTTCTAACAACACACCCTCCTGAAAACAGCCCCAAAAGAGGGAAACACGGTGCTGGGCTGGCAGCATCATGCTTTGGGGTTATTTCAGCAGGGAACAGGAAGCTGCATGGAACTAAAGGCTGGGCAGTCCTGATCAGAAACCTGCCAGAGGCTAAAGAACAGAGACCTTTGGTCAAACCAGTAATTAGACCGATCCAAAAGTCAGAAGCTGACTGGGAAGTTGATGTTTCCAAATCCTTTCCATGTGATCAGACTGAGCTCACGCTATCATGGTTAACATTTCAGAATCCGGATGAGCAAAGCTACGAGACATTTGAAAATTTTCTGTATCCTGAAAGCACACTAATCGCTTTATTATTTCATATTTCAGAAACATTTTCTTTGGTTAACATCAGCATGTCTGGACAGAGGCGATTTTTCTTTGAAGGACAATAAAGATTTGTTCTAATATTGTTTTTCATTGTGTTTGTCTGTCACATCAAACCTTAATAGTTTGTGTATGGAGTAGAAATGTGAACATGTTCAAGGCTTATAAATGCTTTCAGGTGATTAAAATGTCATTTCTAACTTATGATGATAACAAAACAGGATTTAACGATATGAGCGTAGCTCAGTAGGCTGTGGGTTCTGGAACAACAGCCTTGTTGTACTTCCAGATGAAACATACTTGTCATCTTTCCGCATGCCGTTCTGGCTGTTGAAGTTAAACGGATCGATTGCGGCCGAAGTGCCGAACAAGTCGTCAAACTTGACCTCCGAGGGAGCCTAGCGAGAAACAAGGAAACAGGATTACAAAGAAGAAGAAATTCTGGGGGAAATGAATTCCTTTATGGTTCTGAATGAACATAACACGGCATCTGGAGGAAATATCTGTGTTTAGAGCTTCTTCATTCCCACGTTTCCAATAGCGTATATGATTCCAGGAAAGTTTCTTATTTTTACCGGCAGAGAGGGGACGTCCGTGTCCACCAGGTCGTCCGTTTCCACCACATGTTCCGACTCTGGAGAAGAAGACTCAGCGGGAATCACGACCACGGGGCTGATGTGCTCCGACAGCGCGGACGCACGCAGGAAGTTTGGGGGGTTCTGCATGAAACACAAACCTGATCATGTATCAATATCCTAATATGCATTTAGACTGAGGAAGTCCAACTGATCCCTCAGCTTCCTGTCCATCCTGACAGGAGTGATGACGACATTTTCCCACATGATGCCATGCCTCAGTCAGTTGAGCAACAGTGGATAAAGGAGCAGCTGTTGCAGCATAAAGAAGGATTTTGACAGAAGACGCGGTCAGAGTCGTCCTCACCTCAGGCAGCTGTGGGATCTGAATCAGCCTCTTGAAATACTGCAGGTTACTTGAGCGGTAGAAGAGACTCTTAAGCCTGAAACACAAGAAGAAGAGTTAAAATGGCCTGATGCTGTGAGAGACTATTTCTATGCGACTGTGAGGGAACGCCGTACTTCTTAAACTGCTCCTGGAAGCGATCTCTGTGGCCCTGGAGAGTGTCGGCTGGAAGGCCTGTAAACACACACGCAAACACTTCTCTGCTCAGTCTATAAAAATATGCAGCTAGAACATAAAATCGTCCGATCGCATAAACATGTCTGACAGCAATTCAAAGAAAATAACCTGAAAGCTGGAAAGTTAAAACCTTCACAATCGGAGCATCAAAGAAGCTGCTTGATTCCAGTATTGGCAGACATGATGGCTGAACAGCAGCACTTTGAACACGGCCAGAATATCAGAACCTGGGTTATTAATTCAGCTTGTATTCAAGCACATCTAGGAGAACATCTATGAGAAGATCTGGAGGCCTTTCAGAGGCCCGTGTAGCTGTACTTTCAGTTTAACAATTCAATCGATGCTAATTGCAATTTAACAATATTCTTTAAAAAAATAAAAAAAGGAAACAAAAGTAAAAAGGAGAAAAAAATCTGTAAAAAAAAACATATTTATATATATATAAAAACAAAACTTAAATCCTCATTTGTTTTGTTTTTCTAATAGAACATCACTTGTAAAAAAAATTTTGTAATCAGGGTTTTTTGCAGGTGTCACAAATTCAAATTTAAGACTTTTTAAAATCTTTTTAAGACCATCATCAATGAAAGTCATTAGATTAGTCAGAAAATAGATTAACTTACCCAGACAGACAATTACAGTTTATGCTAAAGTGATGCCTCTCGCGTATACACCAGCTTTGTTAGGTCATGCTCTATTGAACCTGCTGAACCAGCTGGTGATCAAGTTATTATATAAAAAACAAAACAAAGGTTAAGATCATCCCTTAAAGGATGGAACACCGTTTTAACATTTTTAAATCACCTATTGTAGGAACTGCTTCTTACGTTTCATGCAGAAAAAAAAATGGATAAGGAAAGGCCCAATCGGGAGCTCACTGCCCCCCTAAGCAATGTGGAGGTAGAATGATAGTGTTTGAATGAAAACCGGTTGAAAAATTTGCATTTAACTCCAACTTCCTCAAATTCACTTCAATGCACAAATGAAAGGTTTGAAACTCAAAAAACAGAAACATTCATCAAACATGTATAAGATAAATCTTCATTTGAATGACTGCCCTGTAATCCATCAGCTGATGAAAGCTAGCTCTGCCTCTATAATTCCAGATCGATAAGGTGATAAGGAGCAAATATCCCAGTTATCTTAGCTCAAAGTTGAGACTAGAAAGATTCCCCTGTCAGAAATAGAAAATATTTAGAAAGCCATTGATCCAACAGGCCTGGGACTCACAGGAGTGCAGCTTGAAGAGCAGCTTGACGGTGTAGTCGTACAGGTGGCTGCAGTCTAGGATGACTTGGATGAGGGGAGCCAGACGACACTGACCTGCCGCCGTCACAGACACAGACCGAGACATGTCCAAAGAGTTGAACACTGTGGAGGACAGACAGCAGTGATCAATGAGCCGAAAACAAATGTTGAAGACAAACATATCGCACAGGCAGCGCCTTCACCACAGTGCAGTGGCTCAGTGTTGTTTTTAAACAGGAAAGGAGAGCAGAGAGGGAGAGACGACCTGAACAGAGTCAGGATTGTTTGAGTTTGCCTCTGCCTCCATCATTACAGCCTCCTTTTCATCCCTGAAGTCAGACCTTCAGAGCGACACAGGTGTGGTTTCCTGCCTGATGCATGACACACCCACACCCACACCCTTTCCACATGACGTTATGCTTTAATATAAACAATGCAGGGAAACAGACTAATGTGAACCATATAGCTAAGGTCTGAAATTGATTTATAATGAAGGTTATGTCACTATTATTGGAGGAATATTCCTGCAGTTTTCATGTCAAAACTCTGAATTCCAGGGATAAAAACCGGAAGACTGGATGGATGGATAATAAATAGATGAATGATGGATGAAAGGACCCTGCCAGTGATTACTGGTCTAGTGAATAAAGTCACTAATTTTTCCATTGTGCATTCTCTCTCCTCCAAACTCACCCAAAGCTGCAAAACTGAGTTTAAGAAATTAACGACTATTCCAAAATGGAAAATAATCCGGTCGCTTGCATTTAAATATTTAACGGTTTTTCTGATCAAAGAAGCCGAACCTCTAAAAAAAGCCAGATCCAAGCCAGACGACTGACCAAAAAGAATAGAGACGGCTTCATAATATCATGAAGGCACGTAATAAGCTGCATGATAAATAAAAAGCAGAATGTAATTTCCGCCTCAGCTTTTATGACTGGAAGCTAAATTTCTCCTGAGCTCCCAGTCCGATCATTACAGTCTATATTTAACCTGCTTCAGCAGACTTTAACCTCAGGTGACTCAGCTAGACAAAAACCGGCTGTAGCCCAGCTGAGAGGTGTTTTCACCGCTCCATATATGTCTGTTTTCATTCTCCATTGTGTACAGTGCAGCGAGCAGCCAGACTCTCTACTTCCTGTCTGTCAGAGTTCAATTATCTGTCTGTGTGTGTGTGTGCACCCAACATAGACACATCTAGGTCTATAGAGAGCCAAAGCACTCACCGCCGAGGAAGAGGTTGAGCTCACACTCCAGGTAGTCGAACATCTCCACCGTGAGCTGGAAGCTGAGGGTGAGAAAGGTCACAATTGATCCCTCGTTTATTGCCTGAACACACAGATCTGTTAGCAGCAGAGAAACATGACAGTGAAAGAGAAAAAAACAGCTGGACAAAAGGTCTGAGCTCGTTGTCTTTTGCTAGTCACATTTATCTTCTTCCAAACTGAATTTTCCGATTGAATTATTTAGGGAGATTTTAATAAGCAATGAATTAAGAGATTTATAATTCTTTCCAACAGGTGATTTCTAATACTTGCTGCTGTAATATCACAATTTCCCATTGTGGAACAATAAAGGGATTTTATTGATTGATTGATTGATTGATTGACTCACAGTGGAGGAATTTACTTATTACATCAGCTCAAATAGTTAAAGGGGAACGCCGTATTTTTTAGATTGGGCCCGAATACATACAGTGGGGGAAATAAGTATTTGACCCCTTGCTGATTTTGCAAGTTTGCCCACTTACAAAGAATGCAACAATCTACAATTTTAATCATATGTACATTCTAACAGTGAGAGACAGAATCCCAAAGAAAATTCCAGAAATTCACATCATATGAATTTATAAAAATTGATAACCATCTGATGAGGAAAAACAAGTATTTGACCCCCTACCAAACGGCAAGTATTCTGGCTCCTACAAGCCAGTTAGTTTTTCTTTAATACACAGCCCCAATCCCAACCAATTATCTACATCAAATACACCTGCCTCACCTCGTTAACCTGCATAAAAGGCACCTGTCAACACCCAAACAACCAGCATCCAACATCACCACCATGGGCAAGACCAAAGAGCTTTCTACGGACATCAGGGACAAGATTGTTGATCTGTACAAGGCTGGGATGGGCTACAAGAGGACCGGAAAGCAACTTGGAGAGAAAAGATCAACTGTCGGTGCAGTTATCAGGAAGTGGAAGAAGCACCACACCACCGCCAACCTCCCTCAGTCCGGGCCTCCACACAGGATCTCGCCTCGTGGGGCGTCCCTGATCATGCGAACGGTGAGGAATCATCCCAAAACTGCCAGGGGGGGAACTGATGAATCAACTGAAGGTAGCTGGGACCAAAGTTACAAAAGAAACGGTTGGTAACACACTACGCCGTCATGGATTGAAATCCTGCAGCGCACGCAAGGTCTCCCTGCTCAAGAAGAAACATGTACAGGCCCGCATGAAGTTCGCCATTCACCACCTGGACGACTCAGAAGAGACCTGGAAGAAGGTGATGTGGACAGATGAGGCCAAAATAGAACTTCTTGGCCTTAACTCAACTCGTCGTGTTTGGAGGGCAAAGAACACCGAGTACAACCCAAAGAACACCATCCCCACTGTCAAGAATGATGGTGGCAACATCAAGCTTTGGGGGGCTTTTCAGCCAAGGAGACGGGACAACTCCATCGTATTGAGGGGAGGATGGACGGGGCCATGTATCGTGGAATTCTGGACCAACATCTCCTTCCCTCAGTGAGAGAGCTGAAGATGGGTCGAGGATGGGTGTTTAAGCACGACAACGACCCAAAGCACACCGCCAAAGCAACAAAAGAGTGGCTGAAGAAGAAGCAAATCAAGGTTCTGGAGTGGCCTAGCCAGTCTACAGACCTGAATCCAATTGAAAATCTTTGGAGGGAGCTTAAACTTCGAGTTGCCAGGCGACAACCTGGGAACCCGAATGATTTGGAGGCTGTCTGCAGGGAGGAGTGGGCCAACATGTCTGCCGAAATGTGCACAAACCTTTTCACCAACACAACAATAATGGTTTGGTTTTTCTGTTTGCTTTAATCACAGATTCACAGATCAATAAAGTCGATCAACAGCCGAGGAAAAAAAAAAAAGTTTCCTAAATGTTAATGAGAATCAGTGTGAAGTAGAAGCCTCTCCATTTTCCTTAGAAGTCACTTTTTTTTCTTTTTTTTTGCGGGAACAATTAGAAAGTTTAACAACATAATTTAAAGCAGAATTAGCATTAATGTTTGGCAAAATGAAAAGACAATCCAGACAGATGTTGAGGATTGCTAATTTATGTTATTGTAAGTATAAATGGGATTCTTTAAAATCTAATCCATTATAATCCAGGTATAGATTTATTCTAAACAGTCCCATTTGTACTTGGCATCAATGAGGAAAAGTTATTCTTATTCCCATGTTAAAGTGATAATGATATAGACCATCTGCTAAGATTAGCTCTCTAACAGCTAACACTGCATGTAGAAAATAAGCTTCATTTCTGCAGGCACCTGAGTGGGGAAGGATTTATGTCACTCTTGCTGCATTTATCTTTGTTAGTGGCCACAAAAAGCAAAAATAGTTGAGGTCAAATGAGTGGAAACGGTGCAGAAGTGGAGCATGGCCACAGAAACAGCTGATGTACCTGACATGTAGAACCAAGTCACTTTCTAAACACTGCTTTCCTTTTCACAGAAGCCCTCTGGGAATCATGGGAAATTCAACCGTTTACAGGCTGTTAAAGCAGAAACACTTTACGCACAGAAACAGCGACTTTGAAGAATAAAAAAAAAAGGTCTGACACTATTGTCTAATGCGGATCTAAATGATCGGTTTTATTGCAGCTTTTTGGTTATATATTAGAGGGACTAGTTTTCTTCCTTTCTTTAGAACACACACCGATCATTATGATTAATTCCTGCTGACAAATGAACCTGAAGCCCCCACACTCACAAATTGTTGACGTCGTTCTCTCCCGCCTCATCGAGCTGCCTGTTGGACATCTGCAGATTGCCCGGGAAACGGGGGTTCTGAAACAGAACCAGACCGAACCGAGCTTTAGGCTTAAACCAAAACTTTCTGGTAGAATCTGATCACTTTCACAATAAAAACGGTGTTAATGAATTAAATAGCTTTGATGATCTCTAGACTTTATGAGTTAAAAACTGCTCTAGTTTAACACAATACGGTAAAAAAAAAAAAAAAACCTGTAAAAAGTGGACTTTTCTGGTTGCAAAAGAGTAAGACTTTTAGCAGATAACAGGAAGGCTAAGCAGAAGGGTCATGACGATGATGGAAAATAGAAAACAGATCACGCTCATAACCATAATTTCTATGGATGATGCATAGTGATTAATATTTTAGGATGCTTCTCATCCCTTTGTTAATTATTTAGTTATAGAAATTAAAGTCTCAGGTTACGCTTTAGTCCACAGAAATTATTCTGCACAAAACCTATAGCCTCCCTGTATAAAATGGATATGACAACATCTACATAAAACTCAGGAATGAAGGGGTTTGGGAGATAATTAACCAGTCGACTCACTTTAATGTGAAATTCCATTTTAGTGATGAGCAGCTTGAGGTAGATGCTGCACAGTTTCCCGTATCCTTCGCTCAGATGACCCTGAGGGGGGAAGATATAGATAAAAAGTGAATGATTAAGGGCATACATGTGCGTTTTTATTGTTAGCTTGACATGAAACATGTCTTTGTTTATGTTCTCTAAAATATTTAAACAACATGGACATTTTTGCCAGAAGTGGACGGCCTGAGAAACAGCAAACTGGCCACTTCCCTCTTTTCTTTCTTTCTGTCTGGGAGAGTGTGAGAGTGAAACAACCGGAAACATGACGCCGCAGCCTTTGGTCAGAGCAACCAAACTTCCTGTATCCTGCTGCTGCCTGGTGACATCAGCAGAAACGGAGTCATTACTGAATACCAGGGTC
Organism: Cyprinodon variegatus; assembly: GCF_000732505.1. Taxonomy (NCBI): domain Eukaryota; kingdom Metazoa; phylum Chordata; class Actinopteri; order Cyprinodontiformes; family Cyprinodontidae; genus Cyprinodon; species Cyprinodon variegatus. Next base: position 16,818 of record NW_015151835.1, on the reverse strand, counting down.
ACCGCCCGGCGTTATAAGTAACGAGGGACAGCAAGCAGCAAAATGGATCTCACCAAGACCAGGTGTTTATAATAAGCTAATTAATATGGTCAGCGCTCTGAAAGGACTGTTAGATGATTGCAAACATTATTAGGAAGTAAAGCCCGTCATCTACACAAATAATATTTAATGCTTCAGCTCTGATGGCCGAAAGTGCAGAAACTCCACGTCTGTAACTGTTAATGTGTAAAGCACAAAGTGGGGGTGCTCTGATATTCATAATTAGCGTCTTCTTGTCTTTCACACTGCTGATGGAGGCGGATCAACATTAACTATAGGAATGTAATCAGCTCTCTTCATTAGCAGCGCCTTGCAATCATAATCTTTGTGCAATGAGTTCAGCCCTCTGACTGGATGCCCTCTTTCTAAAAGGGCTCCATGTCTTTCATCTACAAACTCTGGACATTCAAACACTCGCAGATTTCTAACTGAAGCTCAGGCAGATGGAGTAAGCAGCACACATTGTCCAGCCTTGCAGCAGATTTTTTGCAACAGATTCAAATCTGGACTTTGACTAGGCCGTCCGTCTCTACATACAGTTATGCTGTGATTTAGTAGAGCAGGGGTATTCATAGGGGGGTGCCCTGCATGTTTAAGAATTGTCCCCGCTCAGCACAACTGATTTCCAATAATGGCTCATTAAAAGGCTTTGGCTGAACGTCAATCACCTGAACCAGGTTTGATAAAAGCAGAGAAAGATCGAAAAGCTGCGGGGGGAGTCTGGAGTTTAATACCTCGTTGTACAGAATAAATGCACGTCCATGTACACGCTTTTATGAAACCTAATCTATAGAGTCGCTGGCCGGTTTCAGTTCCCACTACAAGCAGCTGGATTCTAAATATATTATTCTAGCTTCTAAAGCGTTTTGGGTTATTTTTTTTTTCTTTTACAAACGTCTAATGTTAAAAATAGAAAAAAAGGCAAATGATGCAACATTGATCAGTTATAGCTGTTGTGCTGCAGCCTGATGTGTTTAGAAATGTTTAGATCTGATTATCGTAATGTTAAAACGTTTTTTTTTTCAGGATAACTATGGTTAATTTATAGTTGTTTTTTTGTTTATGTTATTGTAGCAATAAAACAAAATGGAAACAGATTAAAAGATTCAAATAACTAGCTCGAATTATTTGAATGGATTCCAATTACTACAAAATCGGGTTGATCTCCTTGAAGGTTTATTGATTTAATCACTAAGCGTTTTGTTTTAGAGATCAAACAGATCAGCAGACATGATTAAAAAAACCATCATGGCTTAAGGCCAGAGTTCTTCATGACAAAGACAATCATCGGAGTTCTTGCTTACCCACATCCTGCTCATATCAGCCAGATCTGCCTTGTTCCTCATGGAGTCCTTGATCACCTGCAGGTGGAAACACAAACCTGAGTAAAACAAGAGCCGTCGCTGCTTTCCCTGACGTCTGGGTGCGCTCTGTGCTTACGTTGGGGTGTCCATCCCGCAGCAGCTTGTGGAAGACGTGGCAGAACTTCCAGCACAGCACGGCGTTGCTGGAGAGGGGAAGCCGGTTGACGGCAGCCCAGAACGTGTGGGCGCCTTTTTCATGATGGGTCCCCAGGATGCAAGGTGGGAGCATGAGTCAAGGACCAACGGATCACTCTGCATACCGTGTTGTTCTATGTCTGACTCATACCTGAGAATATATTTGACCCTGATTTTTTTCTAACACAGTCATTATCCAACAGTTTTTGTTCACAGGTCAAGAATGGTGTTTTATGCCATACCAGACCAGGTGGACCTTCTTTTTAAATTATGGTACTGCTGTCAAAATATACTATCCGCTTCCTTTATTTTATTTCTTATATAAAGTGTTTATCACCCTGTTTTTAATAATTATTTGATTTTTTGTTGTTGTTCAGTAAATGCCCTCCTTTACTTAGACACTTTCTAAACATAGCCGGTCCTGGCTGATGGCTGCTCATACTAATCCTTTGCTCATGGCAGGTTTCAGCAGGTTTTCTTTAATGGAAAAGCAGCTTTGAGTTTTCAAAGACACAAAATTACCAGTAATATTTGCATTTAGGATGTTCTGATCCTCCATCTTTAACTAATGCAATCATCGTTACAGTTTTTTTAAGAGGTTGTCATAAACTCCTCTCCACAAGCAAAAGGCAAACTGACATTACTATGAAAATATTATGACCTTATGAAAATAGTCAATCAGCTAACGGGACAAATTTCATCCTAAAAAACAAATATGGAAGTGTTCAAACTGGATTTGTTAAACCAAAAACAGATGCATGTAGAGGAGAAACGTTTTGACCTAAATAAAATTTACAAGAAATGCATAGAAATAGACTGGATAGATCTTTGCCTATGGACATGGTCAAAATTATTTTATTTTTATTTTTTTAGTTTTTACAGCATAGTGGCTTGTTTTTTGGACAATAGGCTTGTTTTTTGGAGTATGAGAGAGGGGGAGAGACACGCGGCAAAGGACCACAGGCCGGATTCGAACCCGGGTTAGCCTCGTTGAAGACTAAGGCCTCCGTACATTGAGTGTGTGCGCTAACTACTGCAGCATCTGTACGCCCCGACATGGTCAAATTTAACAGAAGCCAGAATAGTACACTACAATTCTAGATCCGTTGGGACCGACACAGCTATTAACATCAGATCGTTAAATTTCATACATCTTTTGTTGAATTTAGGTTTGAAACCATGTGCTTTTTCGACTTATCATTTTTCTTATTTTTAAACTTAAAATAGAAATAAAAATGTTTTTTTTTTTCAAAATAGAATAAAAGTTCAGTAGAACTGTGGGTCATGTAAAACTTTATTTATCTACCTGACTTTTAATCAGCAGATTTAACAGCTGTAGAGCCCTGCCTTGGAAAGATAACCTTTCACTAGTTTTTATTTTATTGATACTTATTTATTTGTTATTTTACTGGATTATGAGTAAATTAGACATGATATAAACTGTTTTTTCTTCAAACATTTGTCTGGATGGACAGAAAGAACTGATCGGAATTAATTTGGGGTTCTGTATAGCTGGATATGAACTGGATCTGGTCATCTTCTAAGCTGCCTTGGGATGAGATTTGCCACGAACTGAATCTATATAAATAAACCTAATTAAATCACAAAGAGCCTAAAGTCCTTCATTTTAATTGGAGACCACATTAAAATGTCAACACGCTCCATTTATCACAACTTTTCTCCGAGATTGATAAAGATAAATGCCAAATGCAGCGCGAGTTGTTTTTGATGACTGAATCAGATGTGCAGCAGAACCACATGAGCTAGACAGGGTTACACAGAGGTTGTTGTTTTGCACTAATGTAACCCTCTGCACATAGAAACAAACACAGCTCCTCTTTACCAACCTCCACATATACACAGAGTAATGATGTAAGGATATTCCTGGCATGTTTCTCTTTGACAGCGACCTCCTGTGTGTTGATAGCCTTGTTGATGCTGACAGCCTGCAAGGAAGGGAGATAAAAAAAAAAAAAATCAGCTGACAGATTTCTAATGCAGTATTTCACTAAAAAGTTGACATCCTCCATCAACGTTTCTAGCAATGCTTTGGGAATAAAAGGCATCAGATTTTTTAGAAAAGGCTGATTGACCCATTTTCTGCAGTTAGTATTCAAGGCAGCAGCTCTGAAGCCTGAGCTTTTCACTTTTTTGGAGCAGCTTCACGGACTGAAGGAAACTGCACCTTTACACCTCTTCTAATCTACCCAACCATGCAGAAAGAGCCTCTAGATTAAATAACACAGACGTGACAGAGGATCTGCAAAAGGCCAGAACACTGAACGTAATTCTGAACAACAAAAAGGAAAAATAAACAACAAAAAAGAGACGCTGGCAGCCATATTGCATTGGCACTACTCTTTAGGAAACCCAGCTAACTTGTAAGCGGCTTGACTTAATGAGATGATTCAAACAATGAACCGCGTGTGAATGAGCATCTCCAACAGAGAAAACTAGATCTCAATATGAAGCCTCTCCAAGTTCAAATTGAAACCTCATTCATCTAACCTGGCTGAGGAAACGAGTGCAGACTTCAGGTTTCCACTTAATTCTGACACCAAACTGCAGTCTGTGTCAGCCTCCGTGTTTCATGATGGGACAAAAAAAAATCCACAAGTGAATGCTAAAGGCAGGGATGCTGTGATAAACAGGAAGTAGAGGTTGCAAACTGGCATGGACCACACATCGGAGAATAAAGGAGAGAGGTTTTCAGGAATGTATGGTCAAATCGGGTAAGTTGCAGTGGTTCTGTAATGTCGACTAGGATGAGCATTTTAGACGCAGACCAGAGGCTTAGAGAAGGAAAAGCAGTTTTAACAGTGGGAGGTAAATTTTCACTATTACAGAACGTTTTAAATCCTTTTCCAACATAACTCTTTTTCACAAAAACATCACTCAAGTGTAAAAACTGTTTTTTAAATTGAGAATTCTATTTTGAATTTTTGCAGTTTCCATAAATTTTAAACACCATTGTCAAAAGCATTGATTCTCAAACACTGTATCTGGATACAAAACAAATTTAGCATGGCATGGGTATAAAAATAAAAGAGTTTGCATCATTTTGTTATTGCTCATTTTGGATTTCTAGATTATTTGGACTATAAAACAAATAATACCTCAAACAACCTGAAAATATTCTGAAATTGTCTGATTGGGTTAATTATTTGACAATTATTTAACCAGAAAAGACTTTGATTCTGTTAAGAATGCATGCTTATTGTTAAGATTGAAAAGGTTGATATTTTCTTGTTGATAAATATTTTAATGCCTTTATTTGACTTATTTTATTCCCACAGTTTTGAAAGTTATAGAATATTTTCCTGGATATTGATATATAGAGTTTGATAGTTTTGTTTTGAGGCAACACTAAATCCATCCATTCGTTTTCCGTCACGCTTATCCCTGCTGGGGTTGCGAGGGGTGCTGGTGCCCATGTCCAGCTGTCCATGGGCGAGAGGCGGGGTACACCCTGGACAGGTCGCAAGTTCAAAAGTACTGTTAAAAGTACACACATTTGTTACTTACGGTAAGTAGAAGTATAGATACTGCAGTTTAAAAACACTCTGGTAAAAGTTGAAGTATCAACTTGACCTCTTTACTCAAGTAAAAGTGAAAAATTATGTACTCCAAAAACTACTTAAAGTATAAAAGTATAAAGTAACCTTAAAAAAAAAAAACTGCCAGATGAAACTATATGAATTGAAAGCTAAATTTTTTCGATGATTTCGAAAAATTAATTGAGATAAGGCCAAGGATGAGGGAGGTCTTGTTGGTCTCTGTCTCCATCTCTCAATACACTCTCGCCTGTGTCCGACCTTTCAGACATTTCAACATCTTTTTTTTGAATCAAACATTGTAGCATGGCATTGACAATTCACTTTTACAGTTTGAAGAACAACTGCTTGCTTCTGATGATTTCTTTTAGCTAACCAATGAGTGTTTGCGTTATATGACGCATGCTCAGGGAGAACATGCAAACTCCATGCAGAAAGACGCCAGCCCGAGAATGGAACCCGGAACCTTCTTGCTGCAAGGCAGAAGCACTACCAACTCTGCAGCACGCAACCATAAATATGCACAAAAAAAAAAAAAATGATACCAAATGTTTGATCTGACCAATCCAGAGGATTGTAACTCATGTGCGGATCCATACATGCGAAATAGAAGAAAGCAGCAGTAAAGTTCTGCGACAATAGACAACAATATGTGAGTCTCCTGGCAAAAACAAACCAGTCCCGGGATGTTCATTAAGTAGTTTAATTTTCCCAAAAGAGAAAAAGTAAAAAAATAAATAAAAAAACTCACAACCCTAAACAGGACAAGGATCTTAAACACATATCAAAGCGAGTTTTAGAGCAGATAAAGCAAGCAGTGATTAAACATCTGGATGATATGCGGCTCAGTCTGTGCCTGGAAACCCAGCAGCCTAATTAGAAGGATTATACCATGAAAATAATAATAAGAATAATAATAACTGAACTTTACTGATCTAACATGTGAGCAATGTACCTGTTTTTAACCCATCCCCTTGTTTACCTTGTGCCCATCCTGTAAATGTGGACCAAAAAGGTCACATTGGTCTATTTTGTTGGGAATTCTGAGCCGTTTGCTTAGATAAAAAAGCAAAATCAATGTCTTTAATGATTAATCAAGATTTAACTTAATTTTCTTACTCCAGTTTCCCTTAAATTGCCCATAAAGATATTTAAGATGAAATGAAGATTTTAAAAAAGACTGTGAAAAGCTCTATGTCTGTGTTGATCTGAAGTTTGGACTTTTGCTCAGGGCTTTTAGAACAAGGTGCATTCAGCAACATCTGGTTGACGTTTCACTTCACAGCTTGGAGGGCAAGAAAAACAAACTGCCAGTACTTCAGTCTTGGATGAATCAAACCACCAAACAGAATGAAATGCTGGTGTCCGGTAAGAAAAGCCAAACATATATCCTGTCACTGAAAGGGTGCTGTGAACTGTGAGTGGGTCGGTCGGGGACAGCAGAATCCAAGATCCTGTTTCATAACCTTGCGTCCCACAGAGCGCGCTCCTCCTCTTCCAGTATGTGGGCCGTCAGGACTGGAAGTTCACCATGACTGGAGGAAGAGGAGGGGAGGGACGAGAAATACCCACAGAGAAACGGAAGAGAAAAAAAGTATGGAAACACTGGCTGCTCAGTTTCTCTTAAAATTAGTCCAAAAAACTCTGTATAAATAAAATCCAGAATTTACATCACATGAAATAACCACCACAGCATCATCCTCAAACCGACAATAGACAGCATCCTCCACACACTCCATGACCGATCGACACATGCTCAAGAAAATCCAATTTAAGGGAAATTCAGATCCGGTCACAGCCGTGAATCATAGGTGTAGATGCAGCATGAAGACACCATGTTTCCAGGAACATGCAGCTATTGCTCTCACCTTCCCTACTTTACCTTCACACCTTTTGGGCTTTAATTCTGGTAAAAGGCCACGTGGATTGGAAGACACTGTTGGTGTTAGTTGGTGCTGCGCAGTTTAAAAACCAGCTGTGATACTGCGGTGCTGTTTAGGGCGTACAGAAGAAACAAGACTGTTAAGAAACCTCCAGTTTCCTCTTTTCAAAACCACAAAAATAAAAGGTCACGCAGAGGTAACAAATAACTGATCTGCTTCTTGAGATGAGTCACGTTTTTGTTTTACTACAGAAGTATTTTAATAAAGACCCCTAAAGATTAGAGGCCTCTCTTGGGCAGATCTTACCCACAATCCATCAATAATGGATCAATAATGGATTCGCTTTTTTAACTCAATCATCTTTCGTGTTTCCTGAAACAGAGGTAAGCGCTTTTGCCATGCAGACTCTAATACCCCATTTACACTACCCTTGAAAAACTGTGCCGAGACCGGTCTGAGCTCAGTAACTGAGGTAACTTATGGTGTGTAAATGGAAAGCAAACTGAACTGAACCGAGCTAGACACAACCAGACCGCACTAACTGGAGACCAGTTCCAGAGGTGGGCTCGGCTCCGTTTTTTCCCTGGCTCAGTTCTCTGATAACAAGAGTGCATGAGCAGAATGCGTCATCTCCATCTGGCTGCACATCCCGATTCACACTCCATTCCAGTAGTTGGCGGTAATGCCCCTCCAGAAGTTGCTAGTCAACCAACACAAACGGGCGCCGCAATTTTTGATTTGCTTGATTTCCTTCTTCTTTGTCTTCTTCTTATGTTTTATGGCGGTTGACAAACAACTTTTGGTCCATTACCGCCACCAACTGCTTGATTTCCTCCTTCAAAACTGTCAGTAATACCGCAGATCGTCACTAGGAGGCGAGGAGTCGAGGAACCAAGATAGTGTGATGTGTAAACGGTCGTCAGAACCAAGCTCGGCCTGGTTAAGTGATCCGAGCTCGGACCAGTCTCGGCATGGATCGGGTTTTCAAGGGTATTGTAAATGGGATATAAGGGTGCACCCTTCCTCTTACCAATGTTCACCAGAGATGGTTCCTGAGATCCTGCCCATCTGCAGGCATAAGCAGGCATAGACAATGGCCTGCTAAGATGAACTTAACAGAGAAAAAGTGTGGAGCAACACTTATTATTCAACTTCTTTTAATGCAAACCTCAATGTTTTAACACAAGAAGTTTGTTACGAGTTCAGCCGTTTTAAGTGATAATGTCTAAAGTGTTTAAGAAAAAGTGAATTCTAAATGAAAAAGTCTACTATTGTGTGGGGGCAGAGTATTTACAAGGGAAATATGTCTAAACATTTAAAACATCACACTTGAAAGGTGGTCATTTTGAGATTTTAAAGACTTTAGTTCAATTACTATTTACACCCGTTGACTTTTCGTTGCTGACATGTTAAAAATGTTGGTCAGGACGGATGATAATTGGGATGACTTTCTTGTAAGCAAGAAAATTTAGGGAACCACTGCGTTAACCAATCAGGGACGGGGTCTGGTTGTGACATAATGGGGGAAGGAGCGCAGCAGCGATGAAGCATGGTGTTCATCTCTGCTCAGAAATCCTACATATTTGTTTAGAAACGGCATGAATCATCATGGTTCTCTTTACTGTCCCCCATTAGCATCGACCTTTCTCACTTGCCTGCACTGTGGCCACATTTCCTTAGCTCTCCCTCAATGAGGGAAGTGAGTTGTGTGTAATTTCCGGTAAAAAGGGAACATATGTGATGCTGTCACTACATTAGTCAATGCTATGAAGGGGCAGAATATTGATGAGAATGGGTTTTTCACAATCCAGTGGCTGGCTATTCTAAATGCAGGTTTACGTTTATACTTTAATCAATGTGGCGTCAATAAATTCACTTTGCCTTGCTTTGTTCTTAGAATCGTCCCCAAGAAGAAGAAATCAAGGGACGATTGAGCAAACACCAGAGCAAATCGTTCCCACACGAGGGTGACCCAATTAGCCCACAGTGAGACTTTGTATTTGGTGTCTGGATTGAATGGGAGGGCCAGCTGCCCGAGACTCCTGGCGTTGGCCGAGCCGACTCCTTGGCATCAATAGCCCCTATGCAACCAGCGACCTCAAACACCAGCCCATTAGGTTCAACGGTGTCAAATGAAACCAGAGGCTGGATCAATAGAGGCCAATATGTCGATAAATCTGAACCCATATCTACAAAGCCTTCTCTCCTTTCCTTTAGGCTCCCTTATTTAACTCTGCAGCCATGATCAGCTTTCAATCAATGCCTCACCAGCTGAGCACGGACACCCTGGCTGCCATCTAGAAACATCTTTTGACACAGTCTTGCTCTCAAACAAAGTGTTATTGATATAGTGCTGAAAGCATTTTAAGTTTGCTTAAGCCCTCTATTGGGGGAAAAAAAAAAAAAAAAAAAAAGAGGAGCCTGCATTGATATGCTGATCGCAGCCTGACTGTGTCCCCAGAAGGGTCGGCGCTCACAGAGAGGAGGAAGCGTCCTCTGCCTGCAAAAATCAAACAGGCCTCACTTGTTGACTCACGTCGCCATCCGCTATTTTGCTGTTGGGGAACCATTCCTCAGGCTAATATGATTCTCCATGTTAGTCTCACATGTTGTGCAGTGAGAAGGTCTTGTTTAGTATTTTATTAACTGACAAGGATTCCCTAAGAGAGTGAGCAAACGCGTTTTTAAAAAACTACTGCATTTAGAAAACGTGAACAAGCATTTGCTCCCCATTGTTAAATTAAGAGATAAAAATATTTTTCATTAGCCACACAGAGACCTGGTTGATGACAAAAGTTTACAGCCAGTTAACTAAATGGGACCTGCCTGACAGCATGAAGAGGTTTTAAAGAACTGAAAGAGAACTGAAAGAGAACTGAAAATGGATAAATGGATGAAAAACAAATACACCAATGTCAGTGTAGAAAAGGTTACGCTCCTTTGTAACTTCTAGACTCCAGATAAAAAAGGAAAAAACATGTAAAGCCAGGCGTACACTGTGCGATTTTCGCTGCGATTTTCCAGTCGTGCGAGAATTTTCCGATCGGGCCGACTTTCAGCCTGATTGTGTGTTGTGCTGGGTGTAGTTTACAAGGGGTAACGAGGGGCGATCAGCTTCCAACAACCACCTCCCGATCAGGAATCGTGAGGGCAAATCGCTCAGGGCGCATGCACAAACAAGGATTTTTCTTTTTCTTCTTCCTCTAAGATGTAAACACAGCAGCATGGCAGGGGGCAAGTCAAATGGAGTTCTTTCTGTAAAATTGACAGACCTTAGTAGCAACGTTTCCTCAGCCATGTCTTTGTCCAAATACGGCGTCGCCTCTTCTTTTAAGGGCTTTCAGCACAAAATTGCACAAATTGCCAAGGCAGTGTGTTTCACTCTAGTGAGCTTCATATTCCTCTTCTACTTATTTGGCTTCCGGATCGACGAGTCTGAGTAGCTCCATCTCACTGTGCAGCTGAGTCCGAGGTGATTTTTAGACGCACAGTGTGAGCAGGTAGATCGGATCAGAGCGTCGGGCTGAACATGCATCATGAGCTGTGAACGCACACTGTACGATGAAACGCTGCGATTTCATAGAACAGTGAGAGCTGTAGCTGCATGCAACGATTAAAATAAATAATAATAAAAACGCACAGTGTATGCCTGGCTTAAGAGTGGTACTTTGGGACTTTGGGAGGGAACTGAAAACTTATCCAGGAGGTTGCCTACATCTGAGGTACTGCAGACCTCACAATGCTAAGTTAAGCTCTACATTAATGTTTAGGGGAAGTGGCGACCTAGTGGTTAGGGCATAGAGCTTGGAATCCTGAGGTTATGAGTTCGAGCCCAACTCCCACAGACTGCCACTCTGGGTCCATGAGCAAGACCCTTAACGCAAGAGCTCTGAAGTCATGTTTGAACTTAAACAGATCATCTTATGTTACGATTAGTTTAATTATTGGGAATTTTTTTCCAAAAAAGAGAAAAAAAATAATAAAAAAATCTAGAATAGAGACAAATTTTTTCTTCCCCATTGTTGTTGATATTAATGTCAACGATAAAGACGAGCCTCTAATGCCACCATCGTAAAAAAAATACTTAACAGGAACGAAATAATGAAGAGAAAACACAGAGATTTTCACTAATTTAAATTCACGAGAGGGTGGAGGAGGCCTCCTGAGACCCTGAGAAAGCACCATTATAGGGAAGTGAATTCTCTGAGGAGCAAGACACTAAGCATGCTTAGCAGATATAGAGCAGCTACTTTTTGATTAAATATTTGAATTTATAATTCTTTTGCCTAATTCTAATACTGAGACTTCAGGTGTTGGTCTGAAGACTTTTAGAAACACGCGATAAAGATTCGTCTGACCACAGTGATTACACTGCAAAAACCATCTGAAAATTAGTACAGATGTCTTAAAAATGAGTGAATTTACCCTCAATTTGAATAGGAAAATAAGATGTTCTGCCAATGAAATAAGTATTTTAACCTTAAAATAAGATAATTAAATATGAAATTACTTGAAATGGGAGACTGAAATATTTTTTCTTATTTTAAGATTACATCGTCTTACATTTGGCAAATTTTTTCAATTATTTGTTCATTTCAAGAAAAAAAAGTAATTACTTTAGGATAAAATTGACTTTCATAGATTTCAATTTTTTGTAGTAAAGGTTTTCTACATTTCACATTATAGCTTGCTTTAGGATTCAGAGCAGACCTGCCACTTCCCTGACTCCCAGGAACAACATGTGTCCTTCTTTGACCTTTAATTTAAAGTCATGGGAGGTAAATGTTGAAGAATGGACAATACGCCCCCCCACCCCCCCGCCTCCAAACACAGAGAAACACGTAAATGCAGAGCGGTAGACGTCCTGGGGTTAACTGATCAGGTCCTAACCACACAAACATGTACCAGTGCAGGAAGATAGAATCGCACCCACATTTTTTTATGCAACATGAAAACTTTTTGCACTGAGACACCGTAAGCCAAGCACAAAAATTGAGCGATCCTTCATTAAGGTAAAGAGCAGCAAATTAACATTCCTTTCATGCACTTAGTTTCTGCAGCTGCTGATAGGGTTGAGATCAAGGAGAAGACTTCCCCAGTCTAAAAGGAGCAACTGTATTGCTTTAAATAAGCCACTAAAAACCGCAACAAACATGATATATCTGACTAAGATCTGCAGTGTTCTTCCGTATGCACTCCCTGTAACCAACTTTATCTGCTGATAATACCGCCATGTAAAAAGTATACGGAAAGCATGTCTGCTAACTTTTTTCTTCTAAAACTATGCCAACAAAGGTTTATTTGGCAAGAAAGAAATTTGGCCTATCTCACATAAGCAGGTTTTCATTCAGTATTTTTGCTTAAATCGATGCATAAAACAAGAAATAAATGCTATAAATTAATTTATATATAGGCAAGAGTTAAAACATTTCAGCACCTGATGGTGCAGTTGTTTTTTTGTTGTTGTAAAACAGCTGATTCCTGTTAGCTAGATACCAACAGAAACAGATTTTATTAGTTTTTCAGTAAAAAGAATTAATCCAAACAATTAATATTAGTTTTGTTTTTCCTGCTATAACCATCTTAACACCTCAGAAAATACTTTGATTTGACTCAGACTCGTTGCAACCAATTGAACCGTGCTTTAGAGGAATCTGTGTTCGTAGGGCCAGACAGAACTCTCCATCAAACAGAGACCTGATAAAGCTACATCCATGATCCTTCCAGATGCCTGAATATTACAACAAAAATAATGTAGGGATGCAATATTCTGCTATTGATCGTTGAAGCAGGAAATGGAAAAAGAAAAGGGTTAACCATCACCCTGATTCACAAAATACTCTCACTTTTTTCCTCTCATGGTTTTGCAGGGACAAAACTGAGCAGGTTGTAAGAATAGGAGTGATTTTCTCTGTTGAGGAAACAGACCTGGCTTCTTTTACAGCTGCTGCATGAGGGGAAAGCTCCGGGTGAGAACTGGCCAGCTGCTGCACGCTGAAGGGTGACAAGCGACTAGTAAAGGGAGGCTGGGAGGAAGGAAAACAGGAAACATGAGGCGATGTGTGAATGCAGAAGCACTGTAAATGCTGAGGCATGGCGAATGTGGAGAACTCTTAGCGGGGTGGAGGAGCTGTAGGTGGGGGTGGAAGGAGGGTACAGCTATTCGGTCGCGTTTCCTGTCTTGGCACTGCCCGTTTCCTGCCCGCTCTGCACTGACCAGTTACAAAAAGGGTGGGAAAAATATATAAAACTGACAAAAACCTCAATCGCAATTGGCCCAGATTTCCATGCGAGTGCATAACTAGTTGCAAGTAAAGCACAATCAGAGCAAGGCTTTAGATAGGGGTCGTCAACGCTGTTCTTCAAGAGCTTCAATCCTGCATGTTTTAGAAGTGGATCTGCTCCAAAAGCTAGTTACTTTGTCACTGTGTCATCAGGTTCATAAAGAACCATTAATTCAGGAGAGCGGAACCAGATCAGGTTGACTGGAGTCTGCAGATGTTCTTATCAAAGACCTGCAAAATTCATTTCCCTTCTTTAAAAGAGACCAATGCCTCTTTTTAAAAAGGCCTGAGAACTGCTGGCCAGAAAAAGAAAAAGATTTAACTGCCTACAAATAAACATACCAGTGATGCCGACACAGTTAATCGCACTCACAGCCAAAAATAATCACCACAAAGTGAAACCCTTCACACAAAGACACAGCCCTCATCAAAACAGGATACAACACACTAATACAGACGAGACACACCCCAAAAAATAAATGAACTGGGATCCGATTCTGATTTATTGCTTTCCCAGATCAGAGCTTGTGGTTCTGCTGTGAACATGATCTCAACAGCACCATGCTCACACTTAAGAGTAAAAGTTTTAGCTCTTTTCAGGGGTAATCTTGGGAAGGAGAGATGTGAAAATCTGTTTAACGTCATTTTTAACCCTTCGAACAGTAAGTGGGATCCATTCTCCCAGAAGCCCAGCTTCTGAATGCTCTCTGGGCTGTTTGGTGGGTGTAACCTTCCGCACTGGGCTGCTGTTGCCGAGGGCAGAGGTGGAGGGCCGCAGCTGGTCAAAGCGCACACCCATATGCTAAAGGTCGGGCTCTCAGCCTCTTCGGGGCAGTCTGCATGCATTTTCTAACATGACAGCTCTCTCCATACAAGTGTGAAGGAGACTGAAGGAGTTTAGCTACAAAGCTCCACTTCCTGCAGGATAAGGAACATAAAGAAACGTCATAAAAAGGAGAAGTGTGTGAAGATCTGCTCAGTCCACACCTTCCTCATTGCTAAAAACGTCACAGGATTTCTTCTGTGTGTGTTGGAGGTTAAGTTTTCCTACAGAGCCTGGTAAAACCCAATGGATTGGCTGACAGCTATTAAAAAAAATCCCATTTCCTGCAGCAGACGGAGCGTTATAAAGGCAAGAAAAATCAGATCATCAAACTGAGAAGTGCCAGCTTGGTTCGTTAGATTCCTTCCCCTTTCTTTTCTTTTCTTCAGGGAATGAATAGCAACACATTTAACCCCGTTTTAAAAGGATTTTGGGGTTCTACAAATAGTTAATTTAATATGCTAGATTAAATCACACCCTTTACAGAACATTATATACGTTTTATTTAATATAGTATAACCCCTCGGACTGGAAATTGTCATATTGTTTAACAATAAAAATGTAATTTATCTTATTAAAGACACAGTAATTGATTTTAACCCCATAAATACTATTCTAACTCCCAACAAGGTGTGAGAACAAACATCTTAAGAAAGATTGTCTCGCTTATGAAATAAGAAATAAATCAATTAATAATATGCTAATTAATTATATTATCGTTGAAAATGTGAGTTTACAACACGCAGCTGAGTTGATTATCCACCATCTCTTGTTGTGCCGAGTTGCCAGGGAAACCAGCTCTGGCCACAAACCCTCACCTTAATAATTCAGAATAATCCAGCCTGACATCCTGCAGCCAATCAGATCCAGTATTTATCACACCGTGATAAAAAAAAGTTTAACAAAAAAATAAATAAAGTGCATTTCTACTATTACGCCTAGAAGAAAACCTCTTAACTAATTGTTGGAAAGTTTTCTTATTCAAAGAAACCATTTCATGTGGCCATTTCCACTGCGGACTTCAGAACAAGGTTACAGTCAGACAGGTAACTCCACCCTCTGTGGAGCAACATCTGGTTCAGTTCCTTAAATCAATAAAAAAAACTCTGATTTTAAGCTTTAAACTGTATCCATTGTGGCAGCATACACATTTTAAAACCTATATCAAATCATCAAAAAGTCAGTAGAGATGATTAAGGTAATGTTTTCTACTTAAAGAGTTGATTCTCATGACCTTTTGGACCTCCCATATTTAAGGCCTGAGATGAGGACAGAGCTCTTTTGTAAGGATCACGGTGTAAACAGCCTGAAACGGAAATAAACACACCTGCTTAAAGTCCTGCGCCATAGAGGCAGGATAAGGTTTATTCATACATCTCTCCCTGAATAAACCTTCACTCTCTTTCATAAAAAAGCCCTCCTACAGACATTTTCAGTATGAAAGCCTCAGTATGAAACAAAAAGTTTCCCAAGCTTTTAGCCCTGAACTGATTTTTACCAACTTGAATGCCTTCTAGGAATGATAGCCTTCCAGGAATTTGGCACAACTCTGTTTTCTATAATTTTCTCTGATAGAGAGAAGTTTATTCAATCAAGAAGGCCGACCGTATCTGAATGGAGATTGACTAAACGTGTCACTCCATCTCCACACCCACGTCATGTCTGAGATGCATACCTTGTCTGTTTCACGTGGGCAGCTCAGTCTGATATCACAGCCAAGAGAAACTGTGCTCCTCTTTGACTCAAACTTCATCTATGTGTGTCGTTTCTTTTACAATCTCATCTGTGTGCCTCCTGGTGAGGGATTACAGGTGGGTGGGTTTTGCTTTCCCCCGCCCCCCGTGCATTGACAAGAGGGGCAAAAAGTGAACCCATCCATCCATGTTGGGCAGTGAAAGGCCCGTCTTGTTGCCTCTGGCTAAGGTGCACCTGCTCCAGCCGTGCACGGTCACATGAAACCATGCATTCGCATTCTGCAACTTTCCAAACACAAGCCTCGGCTTATTTTATTGAGATTTTGATGTGCATCATTAAAGTAGAGAGAATATATTAATTTTATATTACAATAGACAGAGTTGAATGGATATAAAGAGAATATTCCGAGAAAAACAGCCTAAACTGCAGGGGTTTACATCAAATTGTATTCATTAGTTATAATGTTTAATAATCAAATCTATAATTCTCTGGCAGGACTTAAAAATTAAGCAAAATTATCCATCTCGACTACATAGAATTCAGTGAGTGATAATCCAGCGCCCATCACACGTTTCACAGCATTTGATAAAAGCTATTTGAGAAACCATATCTGATGTTCCTACTACTTCTGTAATTTATGTTTGTGTATAACAAAACCATTAAACAAGTAAATACAGCCAAGTATGCGGCTTCAATCTCACATAATCTGATCAAAGTTGAGTGCATACTTTCCCAAGATGCAGTAGTTTCCTCTGGGTTTAATTTTTACTTGAGGTCCATGTGTCAGATTGGATATAAAACAGTTTTTTTGTTTTTTTATTTGAGGAAAAAAGAATTTCAGTTCAACTAGAGGAACTTTAATTTCTGCCAATTTAAAAAGGGGCACAATTGAAGCTTCTACACCCAGTAATAAGATGATGAAAGTTCCCCCCATTGATTAAAGTAAACACTCCCACGTTTTAACAGGAACCCTGTTCACAGACCAGATAAAGCATTTCTCCAATAAAACATAAACCTGCCAGAACAGAAGAGGATTAGGGC